>NC_091931.1:49793757-50093757 GCF_041260155.1 Ptychodera flava | reverse complement strand
CAAGGGATAGGGGGGGGTTGTGTTCTTTGTGCAACAGTTTTTTTTAGTTTATTAATGTTCACTGTGATATTTCTGGTAGAGATTTCGACTACAAACTGTCTCATCGCTTTCTTTATTGCTACAAGTAATTTTATTTTGACTGTGATATTTCATAGAAAGATTCCGACTGAAACCGTCTGACTGCTTTCTTTATTACCTACAAGTCCTTTTCTCCTTTCCAACCTGTATACATACCACTTAATTGTCCGCAAATGTTGCCAACATGCTAATCGGCTGTCCGTATCATCGGATTTATTGATTCAGAAAACACCACAGCCGTCACACACGTAGTAAAATAAGAAAAGATCACAGAAATAGTGTCACGTAAAAACGCAAATCTAAGCAGTTGGAGAAGTCAATCGAAATTTAACGACCATCAATGGTATGAATTGCTACATGTCAATTTACGCCGCCTAAAATGGTCGTCTTGAGCCAGAATATCAACCTACATTATTGAGTCTGCCGTGGTTCGATGCCGTCTGTCAGGGTGGAAGTCGGAAGTACAACCTTACGACCTAAAACCTGTTAATTTCCAGTATATTGCCAGTCAAGTACTAAACATGTTTCTCATGACGCTTTGATGTCCTCCAAGGCCAAAGTCGCGTCGCATGTCTGTGCTCCGATGTACTGCAAGTTTACACTTCTCAGTTTTTTTAGAAGGAACAGTGAATTTTCATCGACATGACATGTAACTACACATAAATGTGAGTGAATATTGACTTGCAAAGGACTGTCGCTTCATATTTCCGGATGTACATAATTGTCACTGAAGGCGCGACTTTGCACAATTTTTGAATATCGGATATTTACCATCTTGTATCGAAGTTTAAACATCCGAAATATATTTCACCACATTTACAGATCTGGCCTTAGCAAAGCTGCACTGCACGTTTTCTCCTCAATCCCCTTCCCTTCCTAAAAGACATTATTTCTTCAACAGGGAAGCTTATGAAAATATTGGTACAGATGGTACAGATGCTTTTGATGTCATGCAATTGGTACAGCCTGATACCCAAAATAAATCATAAGGCAGCCGTTATTTCGCACTGAAAAATTAGCTGGTGAAGGACTTTTGCGACAACTGAGCGAACGTCCGGAATCGAAACTTTGATTTGATCTATAAACCCACATTTCCATGGAGGAAATTTCAGTGAAATGACTACGTAAATATGAAGTTTAAAATGCAACTGTGGCCGCTGTATCTTACTTTTTATTTATTTATCTATTTATTTATTCAGCTTTGACATAAAGTCAGGATGAGTCGCACAGGTGACTAACACCTATACAAAAGCAACCCTCCACAAAAGCACACATTTAACAAGTTACACGTACAAAATTAAAAACAGAAAAGACAAACGCAGAATAAAACAATAACAAATATAAAAAAATTCAAACCAGAACAAAACAAACAGAGAAATTAACAGAGACGGCAATTTTTACAGTGGCACTTTCCCACCCAATTACAAGTGTTATCAGGATAAAAATTATTATTTAACAAACCCGTGTAATGTTTTAATAAAATAGACTTGCATGACCTAACACTTGTTGAAGATTTGCCGTGAAAGGGCATAACACTACTCGAGTAAAAAGCTCTATTAAAAACGAGTAACGAAAACATTCAGTTTTAAAAAGTGGCCTCTTCATGGAAGTGTCATCAGGAGATTTGAATGTCACAAACTGGCTTAAATTTAAGTCATTCATACCAGTAAAACATATAGCTAAAAAGACACAGTCATTTAATTCACTCCTGTAGCTCAATGGGAGCAAATTCAATTTAATCATACGCTCTTTGTAATCCATCTCCTGGGGATATCAAAGAATATATTTTGTGGCTCTCCTTTGGACACCTTCAAGATGAAGCATTGATTGCTTTGTCGTGACAGCCCATGACTGGGAAGAATAATCAAGAATACTACGGACAAGGGATAAATACAGTTTTATATCCTTTTCCATTATGTTTTTATGATATGGAAATAGAAAGGTCCCCACTAAGTAACGGTGTTCATGTTTCATAACTGTTTCGTCGCTAAAAGCCTATTATTGTAGTTGTACGGACTTTCGGTTGACCAAATTTGGACAAACCATGGAGGTTTTTCTTTTAGTTTTTTTACTTACCACATCATAAATAGCCTTCTACGTTACGATCGTTTGACGGCTAAGTATCGCTGGTCGACACTTTCCCTAAATGTCAATTAGCGCCAAAGGTGCCTGTCAAATGCACAGCAATGGCAAAGCCAGTGTAGCATTAATGCATTCTAGTAGTATGCATTTTCAGCAGCGGGCCAATTTCCCGTTTATTTATACGAACAATGAATGGCGTACATTCCTGCTTATTACGAATTCATGAATATTTTAAGCGTCCACTAGTTTTACGGACGGCATCGTAACACTATGTGGGTGATCTAAAGATATAAAAAGATATAAAAGGATCATAGCATTTATTTTGTGTGGAATACATGGCGAGACACCGGTGAATCGATAGTGCTTTGACCCTACTCATGTGATCTGGGTCCCCGGTAAACCGGTTTGTTGATTGAGTGAGTCGTCTTAACGGTGTTTCGGAACCAAAAATGGGGTTCCTTCATCAGTCGCTCTCTTGTTTTGTATCCCTCCGCTTGGTTGTGTGATGAAGTCGTCTTCGTCCTCGAGGAGGGGAAGCCAGATTCGTTATTGAGAGAGTTAGCCACTATTTACTGACTCTATAGTGAACGATCAGGTGTGTGGTGATATATTATAATAACACATGAGCCAGCATCGACCGGAGTTTCTGGACGCTTGTAAGGAATTTGTTTAAGGGCATATTTTGAGCGTTGCTAGTGCTCGTTATGTTAACAGTAAATATTGTACAAATCTGACAACGATTAGCTTGTTTTAGGCATTTAAATCGATTAACCGAACTTTTGGTTTTGTGTCAATTTTTCATGGACTTTGTAATAGATTTCTGGTCGATATTGGTACCTGCTTTCCGGTGTTTGAAAAGCATGTTGTGAAAGGCTGTTTCCAGAAATAAATCTTATTTCTCTGTGTTTAGTCATTCTCAGGTTTCATGGTTTCGTTAACAATATTTGCTGTAAACGGCCTTTGAAATCGTTTGGTCTGAGGAGTGTATTGGTTTATTTAATTCATGCCGCAAACTTTGATTATATATATGGCAGCTCTCTCAGTTTTTGATTTTCTTTGTCACATGATGTTTTCTGTATTGCTCAGCAATCATTTCAGTTTGCTTGATTGTAGTACCAATTCGATGACAGATTGCATCTTGGTTTTATACGATAAGTTGTGGCATAAAATGGAGACAAATTAAAAAAAAATTTCAGTTTTCCCGCTATCGTGAAACCTTTTAACTGTTTGAGCGATATGGGCAAAGTGTGTTTGAATTAACTCATCGGACTTTTCGGTTGTCGTTCCGGATATCGACTGGATGCTTACTCCTTCACATGTTGGTCAAAGTTTAATAACGAGCTATGATTTTGTAAGAAGGATTTGTTTTAGATGCTCGTTTTCTAGACCATGAGGAGTGTCGTTAGAAAACGACTCGAGGGTTGATCCAAGAAGTAAGCTCAGCTGCAGTGATTATCAGTTCACTCTCCTGTGTTAATAGAGTCCACCCTTATGTGCTCAGTTTAAGCGAGCAGGCCGTAGATACGGAGACATCGCTATCTGTGCTCGTCTCTGACTGGTTTGATGAGACTTTAAGCTTGTTCTATTTGTAGCAAGGCAGGAAGTGATTACTGGTTTGAGTATTTTTACATTACGTCAACGTCAAAGTGGACCGTTATCTGATAGGTTAATTGGTTTAAGGCACCAAGCTTTGATGAAGTTTGTTTTGTCCCAATGGTTTCCGTATAAGAGCCATGGTTAAAATATGTCTATATTTTGTACAGAAAAGATAATGGTTAAAAAGATCCATGTTTTAGCTGATTTTTTACTACATTACCTATGAGGTAGTCGATGGATACCCCGGAGAGTATTCTCGTGTTTGCTAGCCCTCGACTTAGATCACACACGGTCTTTTCATAAAATGGGGTGTCCGTGCTTGTAAAGTGACCTAAGAAAGCAAAGATATAAAGGAAAATGAGGGAAGCTCGACACATCGGCTCTACCAAGATTGTTTAGTATTACGATATGGTGAATAAAAGGATCATAGCATTTATTTTGTATGGAATACATGGCGAGACACCGGTGAATCGATAGTGCTTTGACCCTAGTCATGTGATCTGGGTCGCCAGTAAACCGGTTTGTTGATTGAGTGATTCGTCTTAACAGTGTTTCGGAACTAAAAATGGGGTTCCTTCATCCGTCGCTCTCTTGTTTTATACCCCCTCGACTTGGTTGTGTGATGAAGTCGCCTTCGTCCTCGCGGAGGAGAAGCCAGATTCGTTATTGAGAGAGTTAGCCACTATTTACTGACTCTTTAGTGAGCGATCCGGTGTGTGTGTGACATATATTATAAAACATGAGCCCAGCATCGACCGGAGTTTCTGGACGCTTATAAGGATTTTTGTTTTAGGGCATATTTGAGTGTTGCTAGTGCTCGTTATGTTAACAGTAAATGTTGTACTAAACTGACAGCGATTAGCTTGTTTTAGGCATTTAAATCGATTAACCGAACTTTTGGTTTTGTGTCAATTTTTCATGGACTTTGTAATAGATTTCTGGTCGATATTAGTACCTGCTTTCCGGTGTTTGAAAAGCATGTTGTGAAAGGCTGTTTCCAGAAATAAATCTTATTTCTCTGTGTTTAGTCATTCTCAGGTTTCATGGTTTCGTTAACAATATTTGCTGTAAACGGCCTTTGAAATCGGTTTGGTCTGAGGAGTGTATTGGTTTATTTAATTCATGCCGCTAACTTTGATTAATTATATGGCAGCTCTCTCAGTTTTTGATTTTCTTTGCAAGATGATGTTTTCTGTATTGCTCAGCAATCGTTTCAATTTGCTTGATTGTAGTACCAATTCGATGACAGATTGCATCTTGGGTTTATACGATAAGTTGTGGCATAAAATGGAGACAAATTAAAAAAAATCAGTTTCCCCGTCGTTAAAACCGCTATCGTGACACCTTTTAACTGTGTGATCTTCACACCTTCTCTTATTTTACTACGTGTTGGACTGCTGTGGTGTTGACTCAATCAATTAATACGCTGATACGGACAGCCGATTAGCAAGTTTGCAACATTTGCGGAGCAATTAGAGTGGGTTGTACATAGGGTGGAGAGGAGATACGGACTTGTAGGTAATAAAGTAAGCAGTAAGACGATTTGTAGTCGAAATCTTTACTTGAATATATTACAGTGACACGATTGGAACTAATATGAGATAATTTGATGGGGAACTGATGTCGATTTTATCTGCACATGTAATCTCACTTGCTTTTCTTTTTACGTTATAAGCTTGTTTTTTATGATTATTTTGTAATATTGCAACATTCAGCCATATGGCATCTAACACGTTTGAGAAAGTTGAAAAATATGAAGATCCAATTATCCAAGTTGGTTCCAATCGTGTTCAGTCAAAATTAATAAAATAAAATAAAGTGTTGCACAGAGAACCCCACCCCTGCCCAACCTCAAGGAACTGACTCCTTTACCCTGTGGCAGTGTGTGGAAACAGCGATTACCTCCCCTGTGAAGTTTGACTGAATATTAGTTTCGTCACAGTCCCTCCATGAGGGACCATGGTTTCGTGAAGGTTATTGGTGTTTTAAGTCTGACACGACTTTGCCATTGCGTTGCGACAACATAGCTGAAAGATGTTTTGTCTTGGAAACACCTGGTACAAAACCTGAAAATTGTCGAAGTCCGTTCTGCGTAAGCACGGCCACTCCACAAAAGAGTGGAGTGACCGCCCATAGCAAATTTGTAGATCTTCATTGAACTGTCACAGATTGGTTTCAGAGCTGTGGCAGTTCAAGGCAGCTCAAAGGCAAATCTGCACAGAATGTTTGGAGCTGTCATTCGTCTGTTGCACATTTGAGTCTCCGAAAGACGAATGTAGACTTGTGCGGCTCTTGGCTGATCGATTAACTGCCGCCATGCAGCTCAAAATCGTTCGAGGTAAAACTCTGTTGACACTACGCCTGCCATAGCCTGGTGGCAGCTCGAAACAGCACCACACAGCTCACTGGCAGCAAAAGTGAGCAGAGGTAGCTTAGATGGGCTCATAAATTGAGGTTTTCATTTTCGCACATTCTAAAAGTGAAAGACAGTTAGGTATTTTGTCTCCATTTTGTCAGTTGAAATTTCCATGCGTCATTTTTTTGCGATCTCGGCTCAGAAAAACGATCGTCGAGCACGTGTAACCGCGTATCATATGATTTTGCGTTGATGCCTTCCTTCAGAATCTGTTAATGATCAGCGGAAAATATGGATGCTCATCAATATCAGAATTAAAAACACGATTGGAACTTATTTTGGATAATTGGATGATGAGAAGTAATGTCGATTAATCTACAAATGTAATCTCAACTGCTTTTTAGTCCCCGCGGACGAAGTCCGGCGGGGACTTATAGATTGGGTCCCGTCCGTGTGTCCGTCCGTCCGTCCGTCCGTCCGTCCGTCCGTCCGTCCGTCATCAACAGTTTCTCAGACACTGCTAAACTAATTTTGTTCAAACTTGGCACAAAGGCATAGCACTATATCCTACAGATGCACGTCGATTTATTTTGTGATACGATCCAATATGGGCGCGAGGCGGCCATTTTATTGCGATTTTTCATGTCTTTGGACCATAACTCAGACATCCTTGAGCACATTGTGCTCAAATTTGGCACAAAGGCATAACATTATGGCTTTCATATCCATGTCAAATTATTTCGTGATATGTTTCAATATGGGCGCGTGGCGGCCATTTTGTTGCGATTTTTCATGTCTTTGAACCATAACTCAGACATCCTTGAGCACATTCTGCTCAAACTTGGCACAAAGGCATAACATTATAGCTTTCATATACATTTCAAATCATTTCGCGATATGTTTCAATATGGGCGCGTGGCGGCCATTTTGTTGCGATTTTTCATGTCTTTGGACCATAACTCAGACATCCTTGAACAGATTCTGTTCAAACTTGCCACAAAGGTATAACACTATGGCCTACATATGCATGTCAAATTATTTTGTGATACAATCCAATATGGCCACGAGGCGGCCATTTTGTTTGCGATTTTTCGTGTCTTTGAACCATAACTCAAAGATCCTTGAACCGATTCTGTTCAAACTTGACACAAAGGCATAACACTATGTCCTATATATGCATGTCGAATTATATTGCGATACGATCCAATATGGGCGTGAGGCGGCCATTTTGTTGCGATTTTTCATGTCTTTGAACCATAACTCAGACATCCTTGAACCGATTCTGTTCAAATTTGGCACAAAAGCAAAACCTTATGCCCTTCATATGAACACTAATTTATTTTGTGATATGATGCAATATGGCCGACAGGCGGCCATTTTTTTGCGATTTTTTCATGTCTTTGAACCATAATTCAAACATCCTTGAACCGATTTGGTTCAAACTTGGCACACATATGCATGTATCAATTAAGCTTGCGATAGGATCCAATATGGCTGCAGAACTGCCATTTTGTTGGAATTTTGCATGTCTTTGAATCGTAATTCAAAGGTCATTACACCCATTTTGTCCAAACTTGGCACAAAGATCAAGCACTATGGCATACATATACATGTCACAATTTACTTCGTGACATGTTCCAATATGGCTTCCAGATTGTCATTTTTTTCCAATATCGCTGTCAGATGGTCATTTTTGGATTTTTTCATGTCTTTGAGGCTTAATCATATGCAAATATTCCTTATCCAATGTTGTTGAGACTTGGTACAAAGATAAAGTACTATGGCATACATATACATGTCTACTAATTTTGTGCCATGATCCATATGGTCAATAGACAGCCATTTGATTTAAATTTTGGTGGGATTTTTTTATGTCTTTGACACATAAACATAGGTCACTGTCCCACGATGGACTGATTTTGTTCAAACGTGATACGAAGATAAAATACTATAGCTGCATTCTTGTGCACATTGTTGCATCAATGTCATTCCACAGCTACCTAGACCACAGCTACCTAGACACCAAAGATTATAACAAAATGGACAAGCGGGGACTGTGTCATCAACGATGACTTGTTTTGATATGTACACACTTGTTTTATGAGTAATGTGCGATTTTGCAACATTCAGCTTTACGGCACTTAACAGTTTTAAGAAGTTTGAAAGTTAAGTTTAAAGGCAGATAGCAAGATAAAAAGCCTCCCTAAGAAAAAACACCCCGTTGGTTTGTCCAATATAATTCCTTAACACATGAAAGAAATCCTGTGCTCTACGCTGTTTTGTCTTGAGGATATCATTTTTTTCAGAATAAAAAAATCACCACATTGGCCAAAAAATGCTGTTTACAGCTTGTTCGCCAAACCGGCCGTTGATCAGTGTACAACCTCTATAGCTGCCCTTCCAGACACCCTAGTAATTTATTTAGGCGTTTAATAAGGCAACCTTTAATCTCTGTCAATGGCTATGCTTAAAATGAAAATGCATATAGCTGTCTTCTCCTATGTGTCTATCTGTGCATTAGGCCTAGCGAACCATCTAACGGCGCATGCGTACATCCCATGCTCAGGCAATTGCGATAACAAACAGCCTACTTGCGTGGTTCACAGTGTCAGGTTTAGGGAAGAGGTCATTTTCAAATAGGCGGTACCGCCAATACCTCCCGCGGTATACCTCTAACCCTGGAGGGACCGGCGGTAAGGCAGTTAGCAGCTTTTAATGAGCTTGCATGCATAATGAGACCGCGGAAAACCGCGCTACTTAGTACGTCATTAGTAAACTATTGTTTTGAAGTCTTCTGATTTTTGCGGACAGCCATTTGGAAACTGAGTGAATGAAAGAGAACGGGCCTCATGCATGGCCACCTGGCAGTGTCTGACTTGTAATATCAGTATCGGAATCCCCAAGAGGGCTGTTGCCGTTGAACGACATTTTGAGTCAGCGTTCAACAATTCACAATGCACTATAGGTAAACGTTCTAACAGTGAGAAAAATGAAACATAAAAATCATGTCACTCCGTTCTTTTCTGTATTTGAAATACAAGCCTTCAACAGGGAGCTAGAAACGGAGCTCCACGATTGCAACAATGTAGCATAATCCGTACCGGTATGATGACCTTGCGCTTGTATTGATAAAACTTGCCTATATGCCATTGTCATTGGCAAGATGCGCGCAGTTATTTAGAGTTACACGTAGTAAAAGGGAACAAAGGTAGTTGCTAACTATAATTTCAAGAGTTGATCATATTTCTAAAATAAAAATGACATCGCTGATTATAAAGAAAAGTGATGTTGAAAAGTTGGAGACCAATCTACTACGTAATCTTGGCGGTAATGTATGTTTTCTGGGGTTTTTTTAAGAGTTGAATGTCTATTTCTAGTACAGAATGTTGATACGAAAACTATATTCAATGCTTTCTCCCTTTGCCAATACCTCATTCAATAAAAATGCACACCGACTTACTAGTAATGTACAACACTATTGGAAAAATTTTGTGATTATAAGATGAACAGTAAAAGTCAGAGAATATGCTTTCTAAGAGGGGGTTTACTCAAAGCATTAGTAATTATCAATTTTTTAGTGAAATATCAAAACTGTAGTTATCGAATTAAATGTTAAAGTAGTATAAAAACATTATAGTATTTAAAGCCTTTTGCTTTTCAAAATTGCAAATTTATTATTTTTGACAATTTTGAAGGATAATTGATCTCATTGATACACATTCTTGAAAATGCCAAGATTAAAGGTCAAAATTTGATGATTACTGTATTGTTTAGAGGACTACCTAGATGCATTTGAAGGTTTCGGGATCATATCTGATTGGTTCTTTACTATTTCAAAGTGCCTCTCTAGGCAAGTCCTTAAAACAATGTTTAGGGGTCATATCTAAGTGGTCCCTTAAAAGAGTTAAGGGACACATCAGGGTGGTCCCCGAAAGTTTCAAGGACTCATCTGGGTGGTCCCTGAAAGTTTCAAGGTCACATTAGGATAGTCCTTGAAAGATTCAGGGACACCTCAAGTTAGTCCCTGAAAGTTTCAAGGACTCATCTGGGTGGTCCCTGAAAGTTTCAAGGTCACATTAGGATAGTCCTTGAAAGATTCAGGGACACCTCAGGATGGTCCCTGAAAGTTTAAAGGACTCATCCGGGTGGTCCCTGAAAGTTTCAAGGTCACATCAGAGTGGTCTCTAAAAGATCCAGGGACACATCAGGGTGGTCCCTGAATGTTTCAAGGACTCGTCTTGGCGGTCTTTGAAGGTTTCAAGGTCACATTAGGATAGTCCTTGAAAGATTTAGGGACACCTCAGGTTGGTCCCTGAAAGTTTCAAGGACTCATAGTCTTAGTCATGTTCACGCTACGATCACAGTTGCTGACATCATTGTCGAGATCGGGAACAGCACTGTCACTCCACAAAGGACCGTGGTAACAGACATCAAATTCATCGGCGATATCCAGTATTCCGTTGCTTTCCATGTAGTCCTGTCATTAAATAATTGGGGTAATGGACGTCCTACATTCAGAATTGGTAACCTTTCCCAACAAAGGAATTAGTGCAGTGGATAAAATTCATTCGAACGTCACGCTGTTTACACATTCGACTTCAAACAATTCAGAGTCTCACAACAATGTGACCTGTGACCTTTACTATGTTAATTGGCAAGAACAATATTAGTTGGTGTACGATTCGGTGTCTCGCTTAACGATAACAATATCATTGACTACATCTCCAAATTAATCGTCAAGACTGTAACATACAACCACAGTATTTTAAACGGTGGGAAAACTTTACGGCATAAAAGAGCAACATGTACGTTACCCGGGACCTTAAATGATCGCGTATTGCGCCTTAGGTGTCCCTGTAGATTAAAACGGAATATGCCATCATGAAATGATTGTTTGCAAATTGTTTACTGTTAAGACCATCGGCGTGTCGGCCAGTGACAACAGTATGGGCTACAGCATACTTCAACGACCGAGTACATTACCATTAATCATCAAGACTGCAAGTCTAAATCTACTGAAGGTTCATCCGCTGCCCAGTTCATCACATTTATGCCAAGGAGAACATGCCTTGTAGATCTCGTCTCGTGATAAATACGCAAAGACGGGTTTCAGCGCCGGCCGACCAGTCACACATCGGAACGATGAGGACGCCGGGTTAAGCCATTACATAATCTTAACTTCGACCGTCATGAATACTTTTGAAGTGCGGAATATTGACGCTGTATGTGCAGGAAGTTGGACCAAATCTTTTCAGTGATTCCTCTGCCTGTCAGCTTTACCAAGTAATGCTTGTGAATGCACAAGCTGACGAGCGAAGCTTGAATCAAGGTAAATGTTATATTTGTTTACAAACCATTGTCGGGCATTGTCTACAAATCCAAGCCCCTCTGATTGTGGAAAGAAGGCTACAGTCTGTATACACGTGGGGGTATGTCAATATATTGACCATTAGCAAACCATTTTTGTGACCAAACAGAACTTTGAAATGTGATCCATACTTTTATTACATTGTAGTAAGATCACTTGATGCTTTTCTGAGCTGTAATCATGATTTGTAAACTATTACTTGTGTGACAGGAACAGTAGAGTTTGAGATAGAGAATTAATCATTACATCATCAACTCTTTATTTAATCCACAAGCATACTGATGTATTTTTGCCATACAAACTGTTAAGGAAGCGTTCAGTTATTATGGCCGGGGTGGGCTGGCAAATTCTTCCTGCACATCAGTCAAAATAAGTGAAACCCCCCTACCAATTGTACCGAAAAATTGATGACCCCCTTTCAAGATGACAAAAAATTGATGAGCCCCCACATTGCTTGAGTAAAGCTGCACAAACAAACACCTGGGGGGTATGGAGTGATAGAATAAAAAAAGAGCTTAGATTTTTTCAAATGACCCTCCTTACAAACTCACAAGGTGTTAATGTTCAAATTTCCCCTTCCGATTATGCAGCTTCTAAATCCCAAGATATACACTCTTACCCAGCATCAGTTAAATGACATATAAGCAGATTATGACAGCTGAGAATACTAGTTAACAGAAATCATAGTGGGTAAAATGCCTTAGATGGGATAATTTCGATACCTGGCCTACGGACTAACTTTTTTGTGCATATTGTTTAAAAAATCACTCAAAATTGACACAAATTGAAAGGTTTAAGTTTTGTAACTTTCAAATACGCGATTTTTCCCAATAAAGCTATACATTTTTAGAAAGGTCCTTGTCGGGTCTTTCAGCCAAAATAACATTTATATGATTTCATAATTCATGGTTCGAGGCAGAAAGGGAAACATTACACCTACCCCATATAGTATAATTTTGTTTTTAAAAAATCACTTAAAATCGACGCAAACTGGAAGGTTTAAGCTTTGTTAGTTTGAAATATGAGACTTTTCTCCATAAAACTTATATGTTTAGAAAGGCCTGATTCAGCATTTTCAAAAAATGTAACATTTTTATGGTTTTATCTTTCATGATTCGAAACAGAAAGGGAAAACAACCTCATGCACCCACTATATCTCAAGACACACACTTTTAATGTTGTTTTTCTTGTTAATTGCACTAAGTTCTTCCAAAAATGTATAAATATCTAATGAAAAATTGTGTGGAGGAACGGGAAATTAAATATTGGGTTGCAAATTTAGCAAATTTTGCGATTTATGGTCAATGGCCGATATAAAGTCTAATCGACGTTCGAATATTAATTTATCCCCATTTAGTTATATATCAATGAAAAGGCAATAATCTGGGCTTTCTAAAAATATGGGTTTGTAGTATTTTATTTTTCTGTTTCCGTCGAGCGGTAAATATGTGACCCCTACCCCATTGTGAAATCCAAGATGGTGGCAAGATGGCGGCCAAGATGGCGCCAAATGAACCCCATGGGACAATATTTGATTTGGGGAACATAAATATTCATTAAAAATGGACCCTAACGATTACAAAAATTTATGTTAAAATAATATATCCATGGGTGCATGGGAACCCTACCTTCCGACTAGACTATAACTTCTATGAAAGAATGAAATCATGCAATGAAGCATTTTTATCTCCCGGATATTTCTGAACACTGAAACTGCTTTTCGACGGACGGATACTTATGAAAATTGCGTAAACCCCCCGCCCCCCCCCACCTGAGCTGTTTGAAAAATACATGACCCCTCCCTTTGCAGTTTTTAGTCCCCACGGACACCGTCCGGGGGGACTTATAGTTTTGGTCATGTCCGTGCGTGCGTGCGTCCGTCCGTCTGTGCGTCCGTCCGTCCGTTCACGCAGATATCTCAGAGATGCCTGAAGCGATTTCATTCAAACTTGGTACAAATATTACTTCATATGTCATACATATGCACGTCGATTTGTTTTGTGATACGATCCAATATGGCTGCCAGGCAGCCATTTTATTACGATTTTTTCATGTACAGAGCCATAATTCAGGCATGTTTCAACTGATTTTATTCAAAGTTGGTACAAGGACATTGACCAATGTCATAGATATGCATGTCAACACTTTTTGTGATACGATCCAATATGGCCGCCGTGCGGCCATTTTGTTACGATTTTTTCATGTACAGAGCCATAACTCAGGCATATCTCAACCGATTTTATTCAAAATTGGTACAAGGACATTGACCTATGTCATACATATGCACGCCAATTTGTTTTGCGATACGATCCAATATGGCCGCCAGGCGGCCATTTTATTACGATTTTTTCATGTACAGAGCCATTACTCAGGTTTGTTTATACAGATTTTATTCAAAGTTGGTACAAGGACATTGACCAATGTCATAGCTATGCACATAATTTGTTTTGTGATACGATCCAATATGGCTGCCATGCGGCCATTTTGTTACGATTTTTTTCATGTACAGAGCCATAACTCAGGCATATCTAAACCAATTTTATTCAAACATGGTACAAGGACATCGACCAATGTCGTACATATGCACATTGACTTGTTTTGTGATACGATCCAATATGGCCGCCATGTGGCCATTTTATTACGTTGTTTCATGTCCAGAACCATAACTCAGACATGTATCAAGCAAATTTATTCAAAGTTGGTACAGGAGATTGATCAATGTCATACATATGCATGTTAATTTGTTTTGTGATACGATCCAATATGGCTGCTGTGCGGCCATTTTGTTATGATGTTTTCATGTACAAAGCCATAACTCAGGCATATTTCAACCGATTTTAATCAAAGTTGGTACAAGGACATTGACCTATGTCATACATATGCACGTTGATTTGTTTTGTGATTCGATCCAATATCGCCACCATGTGGCCATTTTATTACGATTTTTTCATGTCCTGAACTACAACTCAGACATGTATCAAGCGAATGTATCAAAAGTTTTTTATCACAGACCTAATGAAGAGGACTCTATCCTCTCTGAGGACCTGTAATCAAAGCACCCATTAACAAGTGGGGACTGTGTCATCAACGATGACTTGTATTTAGTAGGATGGGAGACCTTATGACAACACATGCTTTACCTCATTAATTATGTACATATATAATTGTGGGCAAGCCAATAGAGCTTGAGGTCTGAATTTTTGCATATATGGATTAATTAGCAATACAATTTGTTTTCAAATGTCACGTGACCTTGATGACATTTGACCTTGATTATGCATATATATATATATGCATAACTCAGTAACCACAAGTTCTTTACGCTTCAATTTTGATAGGATAATGGACCTTAAGATGTCACATCTTGTACCTCATTTATTATGCGCATATGTATTTCTTGGCTGGCCAATACAGCTAGAATAATCGCAATCATACCAATCCATAATCCAGTAACACTTGGTCAAAATTTGTAAGACAATAGTTGTAAACATAGACACAAAACAGCACAGAACAGACAGTAAATAGACGGTACAAACAAAGTCAAATTCATGAAAGAAAGATATATGGACCTCTGGCCAAAAGACCAAGAAGTGATGTCAGGTGTTTCGAAAATAGTAAGCGCATCCTGCCCCACATGTGGCACCCGCCATATATCAATCTGTAAGTCAGATAGGTAGTGGTCACTAACTAAGGCCCAATGTCACCGATGCCATCAGTGATCATTTGTCGAAGAGAGATATTGTATTTATCTACCAGCTTGCGATACCTGCCAAAAAAGCGTTCGAATGTAGAGACAAGTCTTGCTCTGGTGTAACCTTGATTTAACAGTTTGTAAGAGAGATGGCCATGTCTCTCTACAAAATCACCATATGAACTGCATGCTCTTGCATATCGAATAAGCTGGGAAATGTATACCCCATAAGCAGGTGAGAGTGGAATATTACTGATGAGGTGTGGAAAATTAATTATACTAAAGTTGAAATCATCTCTCTTGTCATATAGCCTAGTAGAAAGGTGACCATTGGAGTCAAATTAGAGTCAATTCAAGTAAAATGTCCAGATATGAAGCAGAAGAGGCCGTTTCTGTAGTTTCTTTAATCTCCAATTCTGGAGGATAAATCATAGCGAGATATTTACTGAATTCAGAGTTATTCAATGAAATAACATCGTCTATGTATCTAAATGTTAGGTTGAAAGTACGAGCTACAGAGACCTTTTTCTGCTTGATAAGGTTCTGGATAAATTCTGCCTCGTATGAGAACAGAAATAAGTCGGCAAGTAAGGGAGCACAGTTAGTGCCCATGGGAATTCCTATACACTGTTGGAAAATGTGTCCTCCAAATTCAACAAATATGTTGTCAATGAGGAAATCAAGCATACTGATAATGTCTTTGTCGGTATAAAACACTTTAGCGTTAGTTGTATTTTTAACAAAATATGTAGAATTATACCCTAATACCACATATTTGTAACGGCGTGAACCGTTTTTGTAGAAAAATGCTTGGTTGATGATGTTTTTCAAGCGTTCTTTCAATTTATCATGTGGTATTGTGGTATACAATGTGGAAAAATCGAAAGTTTTAATAGATGTTATTTTTGAAACAGATCTTGATTTCAAATTTTCCAAGAGTTCCTTCGAATTTTTTAATATCCACATTTGATTTATACCACTCCGAGAAAAGACAGCATCACAGTATGCTTGAAGTCCCCGTTTAACAGTACAAAGAACAGAAGTCAGTATCTTCGATAACTCTGTTGTTGAACATTTTGAAGATCTTAAAGTATACAGGTATAGTTGATGTAACCTTTTTGTTGTGTAGTATATTGCTGATATTAATGGCATCAATTCCTTTGTTAGTAAATGGAAGATGTATGAAATGACGATGATCATCAGTCATAGGTTCAGCACGAACAGGCTTGTATAGTCTGTATAGTGCAATGTCAGCAATAATACTAACCAGTCTGTACGGTTGTTTGTTCGGATCTGTCAAAGACAATCCCAAGCATAGACATGCAACCTTCTCAAGTCCTTGATGGAAAGAGCAAATAATGAAGTACGAATGTGATGGAGACCTAAAGGCTTCTGCAATAAAAGAAGCAGTTCATGAAATTTGTCATGGCAATTGGATGTAGCTGATGTACCCAATTTAGGCCGATGGTAACGCCTATGTCCATGACTACGTCTTCTACGGACAGAAGACTCAAATAGGCCCATCACATTCACTTCTGAACAACCAGGACTTGAGAGATTGCCTATATCTTTGATGTTGTCATTACAACCATAAGGCATTGCGGTACCTAACTGTCTAATCTGATCTTTTTTCCCGATTTAGAACCATAACTTAGACATGCCTCTTGTTTCAAATTGGGAACAATGACATAGACCTATGTGTCCATAGATCTGAACATATACACTCCAGTGATACTTAATGACCACATTTCCCTGCCCCATCAAGACTAATACTCCTATTTCAAGTGGGGACTATGTCATTGTCAATGACTTGTCAAATTTGGGGTGACCCCCCCCCTGGATTTTTCCGGCCCAGCCCTGGCCATAATAACTGAACGCTCCCTTGGTTTAAGCTTAAATGATCTCATGAGAGACAAATTGGCCAGTTATTATCATGATTTAGCATAAACCTTCCCTAGGCAAGATTCACAAAAGGAGCCCATCTATTAATTCTGGGTGCTAATAAGAGTATCATATTCCATAAATATTCCACAAATGTGAGCAGAACTTTGTCAATTCTCATACCATACATTTACTTGTATAATTTAATTATCAATTATATAGACAACAATCAACTCCACTTTCTGTGATGTAATAAGGTGTAAACTATATCATATGAGTGTTCAGTGAGGGACTGTGATTTAGGTCACTCTTCCACATATGACTTCTGTAAAATTTTCTTTTCCAGGATTTCTACTGAGAGATGATGCATCAAAGACTTATTACCTGTAAGAGAAGGCCACCAGTCCACCAGCCTTTCAGTAATCCTTAAAACGTAAGTGTGATCTTTTGACAAAGATAAAATTTGTCCAAAGTTCTCTTTCTTGCCAGTAATAAGGCTATGTTCACAAACACTTCTGAAGGGGATGGTGGGGGGGGGTAGTGGTCTGCCAAGCTTTTGCATCAATGGGGTCTGAGGGCCCATGGAAGCTCAAAAAGCAGTCACTGTTGAAAAAAGGGGTCATTCTCAGACAATTATACACTTTATTACGTGCCATACCCGTGTTGTTGTTTCGAAGTTCGAACTCACACTCACAGTTTCTGCGAGTACAGCGGTTTTATGGTCCTACACAGTCTGCATGGCGAGTAAGTGTACTCGTTCGGAAATTCATGTTAGCTCAGGTCATTGTATTCTGTTTATTATTATGCTTCATGCATACTTTGCAAGTCATTGAGTTCTTTTTGGCATCGTAGTGGAGCCAGCTGAAATTGCGTAACCATTTTTCATGAAAATGTCGAACATGCCGCAATGAAGGCTGAGTTTCCGATGATAGCTGCTCAATGTTTTGAGACTGCGCGCTTTTTCTAACTGATGCATTTCCGATTTGGATGGCTGTGATTTAGTAAGCATTTAATATGGTAAACTGTAATTGGTGTTGAAATGCGGTACAAAATCATTACAAACCATACTGAGGTGATTTTAGCAGGTTTGGTTTCCAACAAATATATTCCAAAATGTTTTCAATGTTTAAGAGTATCAATGTTGTACAAAGTTGACACACTTTCTGCCATCTGGTTATTGTATATCTCTTGCAAAGATGGTCAATACACAAGGGCGGACCATTTTTATCACCTCAGGAGGGGGTCCTGGCAGATTTTGAAAAAATTCCAAACAAATGTTAATTATAAAAATCAGCCAGAGAATGTTTGACAAAAAGAAAAGGTGGAAGAGTGGGAAACAATTATATACAATGGATCGGATAAACAAGATAATGTACCTCATTAATCTTCCAGACACCCCATCCCCAGCCCAATATCAAATGAGCCATACCTGATGTCTTTTGCAGACAATTAACCAAGTGTATAGTGTATATCAGTTTTAAGATGTCAAGTTAGGAAATGATTTGAAAGGAATAGTCTTGAGTTCACCACAGTTAAATTTCTTAACTTTATCTCTTGTGTCATCATCCTTGTGTAATTGGTTAAGTTTGTAAGGTGTTCCAAATGTGGATGCACCAGTTGTACTGGAAGAAAACAATGTTTACTTTTCCCTGTAGGGTTTCTGAGTTAATGATTGTATGTTGAAATCTCTCCATGTATCTGGTGTATGGGCAGAATGTAAACATTGGTTGCATGTTATGTATTCAGTCTTTGTCAAATATTGTTCATAAAAATTAAAGAACAGTTTGCTGTGTGGTTGGAAAAGATAACATATTTGCCAATACATAAACTGCCTTGCAGATTGATTGTCTTAAAAATTATCACAGAAGTAGAAAAGGAAAAGAAACTAATCAAATTGATGTAACATATTCACCCTGAGTGCCTGTAGGCCTATATTTAACTATTTTATTATAACATTCAGTTTGATGTTACACCCGTGGCCACTTTAGTGTTGATCAAGCCTACTTGATACAGACAGAAATTCTGCTTGTATAAAGACAAAACAGACCCTGCCAAGGGTTGTAAATGAGAGCTAACGATTGGCACTCTGTGGTTAAAAATTGAGACATAAGATACCACTTCCATTCATTAAAGCCTCTACGCGATAATTAGTTTATTGAGGCAACACACTTTTATGAGCTCACTGCTATAGCATCAAGTAAAATTGTATGTCCCATGCAGACAGTGTGTCTGGGGAAATTGAAATAAACAAGACTTGTACATGGACCAGTGCATGGTAATGTTACATTGTATCTCAATCTTGAACACAGGGTGCCAATCGTAAACTCTCATTTACAACCCCAGACAGAGCTAGTTTTGCCTTTGTACAAGCAGAATTTCTGTCTGTATCAAGTAGCCTTGATCAACACTAAAGTGGCCACGGGTGTAAATCTTTATCACTTTCCATGGGCCAAGGCACACTTGGGCGTCAATGTCATCACTCGTTGCCAGTCAGTGTATGTCAGTCTGTCTGTATGTATGTCCATGTTACATACAATTGTTGGCTTGTTTTGATAACTATATGGGAGAGAAAAGTGACATTGTCACTATTTCTTGTTACTGAGGTGAAATGAAACCTATATGTAATTTTGTCTATTTCATGTCATATTTGTAAAGGAACTCATTCCTGGATTTGGTATTTTAATTTCAGTGGTTTTGTGGTGCCTTAGAGTGTTCAAAGGCTTAAGTAATATTCATGGCATCAGGTTTCTTCAGCCAAGGCAACAGATTTTGTTTTGTGTAATTATTTTTTTATAGCTCAAAATATTTTTACATCAATAAACAAGTGACAATCATCTGAAACTTGTGTGAAATAATACTTGAAATTTGGACACTAATGCAAATCCTCATATTAACATGACAGGAACTGGAAATGTAGCAGCAGTAAATGTTGGAAGACACTGTATCTACACGGACAGGAATCTTGAGAGGCTACACATTGTCTGCGACATTTTAGGTGCAGTGATGGACATTGACTCTGATGAATGAAGACCATCTTGTTAACCTGTTATCTGAGGTGTATAGCGAAGAGTGATTTTACGGATTGGATAATCTTTCTAGGACCATTGGCCAGACATTATTGACATTTGGTATAAGCCATGACTTAGGTCAGATTAACACTTTCCCAGAACTACTCACACTCTGAAATATTGTACAGACTCATAAGTTATGAGCTTGCACATTCCTAGAAGATTTATCATGGTTTGCAAACTGGTGCCGAACAATTGTTTCCAACTTTGTAGGATTCTTGCCATTCCTGTAAATATCAAATCCAATATGCGCACCAGGCAATAGTGCTGGTCATTTGCATAACTTACATTTGCAGAACTAGTTGGCATACAGTACCCGAGAGACCTCTCACATATGTTTTAAGTACATGTATACTTTTTAGAATATAATAGTGACAAACAGGAAATTGTTTGATATAGTATGTTCAAGGCTTTTTGTTGAAATAGTAATATCCCAGGAAATAAAAACTATCCATAGGATACCATTTACATGACCTTTTTGACTCTAATATTTCTCTGATGTCATATATATAAGTGGACCCTGTATGTTTTAAGGTCATTTCATAATGGTTCTCGATAGACAAGGGTAACAACTGCATGTTCCTTACCGTTTCAAATTCCGTCACACATTGATCCCTGAGAAAATCACAATTTTACCTCTAAAGCCCTTTAAAGTTTCAAGGACTCGGCTGGGTGGTCTCTGAAAGTTTCAAGGTCTCATCTAGGTGGTCCCTGAAAGTCTCAAGGTCACATCAGGATACACTATAGGGAAAAATTGCGAGACTAGGGCGAGAAAGTGACGCTTTCTCGCAATTGGTGAGAATCTCTTGTCATTCTCACTGCTACCGGTGAGAATTCAAAAATTCTCACCGGTGAGCAATGAGAAATGCTTTCCTTGGTGAGATAATAGATTCTCACCGGCGAGAATGGAAATTCTCACCAAGCACTGTGAGAATGGTAATTTTTACGGTGAGAATCAACCAGACTCATTGTTCACTGGTGAGAATTAACCAGATTGATTCACACCAGTGAACAGCAAGTCTGGCTGATTCTCACCAATGAATGGTGAGTCTGGTTGATTCTCACCGTAAAAATTACCATTCTCACCGTGCTTGGTGAGAATTTCCATTCTCACCGGTGAGAATCTATTATCTCACTTAAGAGTTGATTTCTCACTGATCACCGGTGAGAATTCAAAAATTCTCACCAGTAGGAGTGAGAATGACAAGAGATTCTCACCAATTGCGAGAAAGCGTCACTTTCTCGCCCTAGTCTCGCAATTTTTCCCTATAGTGATAGTCCTTGAAAGATTCAGGGTCACATCTGGGTGGGCCATGAAAATTTCAAGGAGTCATCCAGGTGGTCCCTGAAAGTTTCAAGGTCTCATCAGGGTGGTCCTTGAAAGATTCAGGGTCACATCTGGGTGGTCCCTGAAAGTTTCAAAGGTTTGTCTTGACCGGCCCTGAAAGTTTCTAGGTCACTCAGGATAGTCCTTGAAAGATTCAGGGTCACATCTGGGTGGTCCCTGAAAGTTTCAAGAACTCATCTGGGAGGTCCCTGAAAGTTTCAAGGTCAAGTCAGTGTGGTCTCTAGAAGATTAAAGGTCTCCTCAGAGTGGTCCCTGAAAGCTGCAAAGATATCCTTGTACAGTCCCTACAAATTCCAGATAACAACTGTTGGTTCCTGGCATTATTAAATTAAGGTTTCAACAGAGAGGTGATATTCATTACATTTCTTTGCATCTACCAAAATAGTTCATTTTAATAGAAGGGCTGAAATAGTTCAGTGATTTCTTAAAGTTTTCCAGCATTAATTGCAAACTCACAAGAAAAGCCTAGTTTAATCAAATTTACGAGGTCTCATTTCCTCGTATTTGAAATGAATAAATGTACAAGACATTTTCTTAAACATCTTCCAAATTATTTGAAAGCGAGTCAAAAAAACATACACTACAGCAAAACTGATTTGGGTAGAGGTAGAAGGCCATTTTCCCATCGAAAATTAAAATTTTATCATGCATCGTTTGGGGAGAAAAGCAAATGCCTACAATTATAATATGCTTGGCTGGAATCCGGGAATCTGATTGGCTGGAGCCGGGGTTTATATTCTCAACAAGAAGACCTGCGCGCCGCGTAACATTTTTGGGCTCGCGCAAAGTTCGAACGCCAACTTGAGAGTTCTACGCACCGTAATGTCGAACAAGTCTTTGGCGTCAGATTGTTTTGATCGTTAAATTTAGGCTAGTGCAGCTTGACGAACAAAAATATGAAGTATTTCTGTAAGCAGCGGAGTCTGTGTAACAACACCACAATTTTTTAAAGTTTTATGTGCGTTTTTTTTAAGAAAAAATTCTTCAAGTTCGATGTATAATCGCGATATCGATGCGTTGCGTAACCGTAGTTTAAGATTGCTTACGTGAACGTAACGTGAACGTAAACGTCATCACTTCTTGCGCGCCTTTCCCGTAATTTGATTACGTCACACGTTCGTTTGTCGTCTGCTAGCCGTATTTTACGTGAAAAATGAAGTTTCACGTATGTGAATTCCGAGGAAAAATAAGGGTTTATTTGAGAAGTGACTTCAATGCCAATGATTTGTATTCCGACTTTCTTTATCACTTAATGTGTTAATGTTGAAAGTTGCTTAGTAATGATACATTTTATGTAAAAAAGAGCACAATTATCAGAGGGGATTTTTCGTTGAGGGCATCCTTCAGATTGCCGCTGTAGTGACCTTTGGCCACACGGAAGCAACAACAGGCAAGCGAGAGGATTCCCGCTGCAAAACCCCCAGTTCATAATTACTGGATATTAATTTTTGCTTATCTGACTGTCATGTTGGTGAAGTGCATAGCATTGTAGACAACTTTGAACTGGTGTAGCCCCACTCGGAACCTGGGAAATCTTGACTGTTCGCTCGATGCCCGATGATGTTGTGAAATGCACTGAGCTGACCTGGTCTGTCATGCAGTTCACCTCCACTTTGCCGGGCAACCTTTGTCTTTTACGCAATATGCGATCTATTTGAAGTATTTTATGCATGAAGTATATCTCTCATTTTACCAAGAGTACCTTATTTAACTGCTGACCAATTGTCAGGTTTTCTGTTTTGTTTACGCGGAACGGGAACACTAGTCATTGCATGTATTATATAGGCCCCAGTGCAGTGGCTTTGCTACCTCCATGGTCACTGCCTTCCTAAGATACTTGTTGGGTTTCACCAATTGGAAAAGTAATTTGTTTGGTAAGTAGTAAAACTTTGATTCTTGGTAATTTAAAGCTCAGCAACGTTTGTTTTTCAAAATGTTGACGGTTTTTCTGAATGTTCTGAGGTAATTGCAATTTTGGACAAATTTCATGTCACTGTATCTAGCATGATTACAGAACTTGTAATAGATTTTAAGTTCGGCCAAAAGGTGACATAGATTTGATTGTTTTTTCTGTAGACTACAATATGTACTTGCTGTATTGTGACAAAGGAAAATATTTTTAAAATTGTTTGTTATAAATTATATTTTTTGTAATTTAGCTACTTACGACATGCTAATAGCGTTGATCGGTCAAGGTTTGTTTCTAAATATAGTAAGGCGCGCGCGACATCAGCACGTCGTGCTAGAATTCGGACAAATTTTGTATGCGATCAGTCTGTGATTATTGTCGTGACTTATAGCTTGAACTTGAAAAATTCATTTATATGCCTCTTGCCGTCACGTCAATAGACTCCAAGCTCGATTTTTGTCGTTCTTGTTTGTTCAATTTGCTACCTTGTCTCTGAAATTTTCGGACAAACAAAATATTTGCATATACAGTGACGTCATTTACGATCAGCGTCATTATGCCTGCTAAACTGAATGATAGTGAATTTTCAGTGAACAGAGCTGAGCCATTAAATACTGCAAGATGATAGATAGTCAGTACTCTGATGGCATAATTTTTGGTATAGATCAAAAATTAGATCATCAAAGTAAATATATACATATTGTTATACCCACAAGCAAGAATGATGAAGTGTAGAGATGATGAATGATATTATCATAATTTTTCAATTAAGTGCATGAATCTAAAAAAGACCTTACATGAAAAATGACAAAATTGTTACTTTGTATCTTTGATGTTGAAGTGACTGTAACTGATAAATCTTTCAATATTCTGGTTTAGTGTATCATTTGTAGTTTCTTTCTACACACAAAAGCATTCAAACACTAAAAGTATTCAGCTTGTCAACACAGGTGATGCAATTAATGAAAATATTGAAAATGCACACAAAGTTACACTACTATCCTTTAATCTAAACATTCTAGTTTAGTTTTTTAATTTATGACCAGGTTATTTACATGTCAACTATCTAATTTGGACTATAGTTCTAGAAATGACAACACCAAAACGGATTGCATTGCGCTGGACGGTTCAGCAAGATGTTGATTTGCTGAAGGAGGTGGTGGCCATAGGCCTGATACATCAGCAGAGTGGCAAGCTATTGCCATAACCTGATGAGTCATTGGTCCTGGGCTGAAGACAGAACAAAAATATCACCAAGATCTGTCCGAGAGCATGCAGATTTACTGCTAAGCAAGTTCAAAGAAAATGACAAGAAGTCCATGAAAAAGTAAGTAGTATGCAAGTGCTGTTGCTACTCAGTATATGATACCTGTATGTGGTGCTAAAATCATTTGGGCTTTATAATTTAGAGGTATTTTAAAATTAGGTGATAACTTTATCATTATTATATTAAAGGGAAAGGTTACTCAGGTATTTTTTGTTCAGTAATAAAAAATCGATGAAAAACTTGCACGAAAATCTGTCTCTGTTATTCACTTTCACTCACTCATAGTGCAATGGCACCCATTTGAAAATCTTTGGTTATAGGCGGAAGTGACGTAAGAGCCTAGCACTGCACTCATAGTTGCAGGGCTTCCCAATAGTCTATAGCTTGGGAAGCCTTACAAGTGTCGGTGCAGTGCTAGGCTCTTGCGTCAATTACGCCTATAATCAAAGGTTTTCAAATGGGTGCCATTGTGCTATGAGTAAGTGAAATTGAATAACAAAGACAGGTTTCAAACCAGATTTCATAGATTTTTATTGCTGAACACGTAATTGCGGGGTAACGTTCCCCTTTAATCATTAGATTGATTTGTCTGAATGTTTCTGAGTTTTTTAGTTGCTATTATTATAATTCATACTTCAATATTTCAGATCAGGCACAGAAGAACAATACAATGAGCTGCAACAATTATGCCAAGAAGTCCTTTCATATGTAGAAAGCCATGCAGCCAGTACTTCTAAGGAGGTTGTTGCATCAAAGAAAAAACATGAACAGAGACAGCAAGCCCTAGCCATAAGAGAGACTGCCATGAAAAGAATGACAGCAACAGCAGGGAACAATGACCAAGAAGGTATGCTCAGTCATTAGGAACTATCACACACCTCATTTGGTATCTTCTCAGATTCATTGAATGTTCATGTCTTGCTGACAAAACTGTTTAATCAGGTATCATCTATTCTGCTGCAATAGCATGAACAACTAGTCCCATAGCAAATCCAAATTGATATTTGCATAAGGAAACATAACTTTCAACAAAGTTATCTTCTGTGACCAAGTCAGAACAAGACATTTTTTGGGTGAGAATATGGCAATATGAAGTGTGTTGTATAGAACAGTTCCTTAAGGATAAGGGGACCATCCACAAAATAGACTCCACTCTCCATTAGTCCTGGGAAACAGTCTATATTGTGGTATGTGACTCCTTGGTTTCATGGCCAACCATAGGTACTGTCAAATCATCAAACAAGCACGTGTCTTCAGTGCTGTGTACAGCCATGTCATCACAGCACTGGTCATATGCAGATCGACCCACATCATCCCCAGTCACAAGACATGGGATGTCTTGACATATACAGACTAGACCAGTACCACAGCATTTTGTCAGGGCCAGTTGCTAGAGTAATTTTATTTTTGCTTTGTACAAGATTATTAATTCCATTGTTTGTAATAATTAGCCATTTCATGCCAGTGTCAACTTTTGACACCATCCACAAAACAGTTTGCTTATTATCTGCAGTAATTACAAAAATTGTGTAGATAATTTTTAAATAATTATAACCAAAATCTAAAACAGATGTCCTGCTATACATTTTGTGTTCAAATTGGAAAAAAAGTGTCGGTTAAAAATATATGAAAAATGTTGCAACAAAATTTAGGCTAGTAAATGTGGCATTCAGGGGGTTAATTTCTTTAGAAGTGTTTTGTTCTCCAACACAGCCCCCCCCCAAAAAATAATTATGCCTTTGTTACAGGCTCTGCGTATACCCTGATATAACCCTGTGGCAAAGGTCTGTGTCAGCAAAGATGTCCAATTGCTGTGTACATGTCTATAGTCACTGCTGTAGTCCTCTAGTTGTATACAGTGTTGTAGACACAGTGATATGAGCGGGTATGAAAGTTTGACCTGCATCATCATCAGTTCATGTATACTCAAATAAACCAATGACCGTGTTATTACATAATGGCGAACAGTGCTGCCAACCTTGAAACCTTGACCAGCAGAACAATCAGGGCTGACGGTCTGTCAGCGGCCACTTTGAAAATTCAGTTATTTTTTTCAAAATGATGGCTGACAGACCGTTAGTCTCTGGTATTGGCTGATCCATCAGTAGACAGTAGTAATATGTACATTTCAAGGTTGGTGGTTCTGGCCAGCATACCATAATTGGCACAATCATTGGTTTATTTTAGTCACATGGGGTTGTGGGATGTATTCTAAACCTCTTCAGTTTTAGAGTGCACACAAAATGATCATTGTGTATACTGGACTGTGTACACAGACCTGCAACAGGGTCTGAATTTGTTTAAATGTGGATACAATTATGCCTTTATTCATTTTTCTCTTCACAAATAATCGCTATCATACCAATCCATAATCCAATAACACTAGGTCAAAATTTGTAAGACAATAGTTGTAAACATAGATACAAAACAGCACAGAACAGACAGTAAATAGACGGTACACAAACAAAGTCAAATTCATGAAAGAAAGATATATGGACTTCTGGCCAAAAGACCAAGAAGTGATGTCAGGTGTTTTGAAAATAGTAAGCGCATCCTGCCCCACATGTGGCACCCGCCATATATCAATCTGTAAGTCAGATAGGTAGTGGTCACTAACTAAGGCCCCATGTCACCGATGCCATCAGTGATCATTTGTCGAAGAGAGATATTGTATTTATCTACCAGCTTGCGATACCTGCCAAAAAAGCGTTTGAATGTAGAGACAAGTCTTGCTCTGGTGTAACCTTGATTTAACAGTTTGTAAGAGAGATGGCCATGTCTCTCTACAAAATCACCGTATGAACTGCATGCTCTTGCATATCGAATAAGCTGGGAAAGTATACCCCATAAGCAGGTGAGAGTGGAATATTACTGATGAGGTGTGGAAAAATTGATCCATTTTCTGAACATATACAACCCTGCCATCTTACAAATTTTCAGGCGTGTAATTTCAACACTGACACACCACTGTTTGTCCACCAATGTCTCAATCATGTGGTCACAGCACTGGATACAGCCAGAAATTATACCACTGTATACATTCATGCAATAATAGGCCTGATTCAGATCTGTCAATATTTTCTTGATATCTGACCAATTTTACATGTCCTGTAACAGACTAAAGGTCTGTTACTGGTACTGATCAGACTCTGTTGCAGTCATGTACTAAAATCTCCATGTGCTTTGTTTAGCCGGGTACACTACAGAATCATCAACCATAACATTTCAAAATTTTCCATTCAATTTATAATTCACTCTTTTATCATATAATTTCATTTCTCTCCAGAGCATCACACTAGCAAAAAGCAAAAGGTCATGAGGTCATCAAAGAGTGAAATCTTTTCCTATCTACAACAGAAACATGAAGTGGAAATGCGAAGTATAAGCAGGACGCCCTGGAAGTTGAAAAAAGAAGGTTGGCACTTCAAGAGAAGCAGTTAGAAATGCAAATGAAGATGATAGAACAGCTTGCAAAAAGAAATTAAATTTTAGATGTGAATAAAAATGTTCAGTTTTTCCCTGAGCTATTGTGTTTGGTTCCCATGTTTAGGTTGTTTTTTTTTTAAAATAAATAACTGTTCATAAGATTATTATTTTGTTATTTTATTTGATCAAATGAGTGAAATGTGTTGTCTCCATGCAAAAGGTTTTCTGAATGAAAGTTTAGCCCAGCCTCTTGCTTATAAAAAAAATATTGTTTTGAGCTCCGCTGTCAGTAACGCGGAGCTTATCTGATAGGGTAGTTGTGAGTTGTTCGTCGTCGTCATCTGTCGTCCATCCATTCTCCATCAGCAATGGTCTTCTTCTCTGAAACCGTTTCAGATTGCTAGGAGTGACCTCACTCAAGTTTGCTCAAATTGTGGCGAAATTTGCATCTCTTAATTTTTGTGTAATTTTCCTCTATCTGATGATAAATTTCAGAGTTTCTTGCACTGATTTTTATGCAGTTTCCCATGGGCTACCTTGCCGATATTGTAGCAGTTTTGTAACATTTGCATCGTTATCCTTTGTGGTAATTAATCATTGCAAATTTTTTGACAATCACAATGATTGTCTGGACAGTTAAACTGTGGTTGATGTGAATGTCACTTCTCACATTGATGTCATCATCTCAGTTCTCTTAAATATCACAGCAGAGCTATATCGGCCGTTAGGTCACTTGTCTCTTAAGTAAATCAACACACATACATGGTTGCAGCAGGTTCCCAAACAACTTACCAATTTACCAAAACTTTGAGTGAATCCAAATCTGAGACTGTCCTGTAGCAGACACTATAACTCCTGACAATCATATATCAAGAAAACATGTTTATTAATAATGATACTATTTCGAAAATTTAAAATACAGTGAAGTCTGACCATATAAAATTATTTCAAGTTATACACCAAAAAGTAAAAATAATATTTCTCTTTTGTTGCACATCACACAGTAATTTTTTTTCATTTTACACATCAAAAAGATGCTCTCATTTTGACAAATTTGCAAATTTGAATTACAATCAATTTCAACCTCTAATTATTTTTCACTGGTTGAAACAAACAGGTGTTTACAGTACTTGTTCATTTGAAAGATACATTTCAAGTGTTGGTGGCTGCAGATCAAAAAATATTGAAGTCTCACTCCCATACAGACAAGTGTGACAATTAGTTAGAATGGTTGCCACAAGAAAGTACATGGCAACAGGCTGTAGGTACAGTTTTTGATTCTTCTTAAAATCAAGAAATGCAAACAAAGTGATTATCTTTGCAAAGCCCCATTCTACACATACACGTACTTCAGACATGGACCGATTGAAAATCTGCTGCTGGGGTGTTAGGTGTGCTCCTTTGAATGGGCCTATTAACTCGGGTAGGAGTGGATAAGCAGGGTCCCCGTAAACACACATCATTTGGCCATCATTTTGAAGCTGCTCTAGTTTTGGAAGCACTTCACTCTCTCCAAGCATGAAGGCATCATGACGGCTCCCCTCTATAGGTCCAAACATGTGGGCAATGAGGACATTTGGAGCTTGAATGGACTGAAATTGAATGGAACAATATTGTCAACTTGGTTTAGAAAGTGAGATACTGATACGAAGAAAAAACACATTTTTTCTTACATGGAACCCCAAGAAACACTTGAATTATTCAGACATGAAAATTCGTTGAACAATTTAATTGACACCTTTCCAAACCAATAATTTTTTTATCAAGAGTAAATTTGAATTTTTTAGTGGGAAGGCTAATTATGAGTGAGTTTGTAAATGATCCCTTGGACTTAACAGTAATTAGCTCAAATTTCTTGTATAAAATTAATATATAACGTGTGTAAGGTCTCCTTAAGGAACACAGCTTGCTCTTTTTTTCCAATAGAAACCTGTGAAATGAATATGATTCACACATTATGAAAAGACTATGCCTCCTAAAAAAGAAGATTGCTATCTAAGTGAAAAACATGATATCCTTACTTGGAATTTAAGACAGTGAGTTTGCTTATGCCCAGAGAACACAACACCTGGCCACATGTTGGTCTTGAAATTGATCTGGCAGTTCCATCGATGAACCCCCAACAATTATCTAGTGTAGCCCCCTTGTTATGAACTGCTTCAGCAAATGTCACCAGATCAAGCCATACTAAATTCAGAGATCTCAAAAGATGACCAAATTCTTCATAGATATGTTCTACAATCTGTATAAAAGTAAAACACCCAAAGCACATTTGAGATAGGTAGCGCAAGTTATAAAAATGCAATTGTTTTAAATACATATCTGCATGTGACTGTGACTATGAAATCTCATCAGTTTTACAGACTGTTATTTGTTCCCTGCATCTGATTTTTATCAAATTATGGTTTGTCCTAAAGCCTCATGTGGGTTTCACTTTCTGTGTACCAGTATATAAAATTAAAATTATTCACCGTGTTGAAAATAATGCTTAACTCTGGTTCATCCCTCTGAAAAAATGTGACTAAATCACACCAACGGTTTGGGTAGGCTAGTCTGCGTAGAAGTATGAGCAGAGCTTCCATACTTGTTGCAGCAGTTCCATTGTATCCTACAATTTTTTCTGGGAGAGAGAGTCCATTATGCAACCGGGTAAGGTCTAGTTTTGCAAATCTGGTAAGTTGAGTAATAAAATTTGTACCATAAGAGGATAATTTTGCTGAGTGCTATAGAAACAATTAAATATATAAATGTTTTTATAATAATCAATAAATAAAATAGACAAAGATAACATGAAATAAAAATTAGTTGAGCAAAAGACAGTTCCATATAGATGCAGGTATTTGCATTAAAGGCATGAGATCTACATTACCTGAAAAATTCAAAGCACTCATCGTCCGAAAATTGATCGAGGTTCACTGGTGTATTTTCAAGATTTCTTCCGGTTGAGAATGTATCAGTTAACAGCATATCCAAGTCACTATCATCTTCCTCACAAACCAAAAGTGCGTCAACGATTTCTTCTCGTCTGCGTCTACAATTTTAACAGGATAGAGGAAATGTGAATGTTGTAGCCCGTGGATGCAGTCGAGGCTGCCACTGTAGTTATGGCAAGGGACAGATCACCTACACACGTGAACACTACGCTAAATTCAAAAGATTTTTTTTTTCTTTCTAAACTTTCTGGTTACTTGATTTTCATGATACAACTGCTCGTCGTCAACATAACTTTTTAACTCGCTCGTCTTCAACAGCTGTGTTGCTACATCATACATGTAGGAACTACACCTATTTTATTTCCTCGTTGTTATTTTCAAGTGATTTTGCCTTGCCTCGAGTTTATTCATCTTATAGGTTTTTTCCGGTTTAAAATTTTCTCATAAAAACAAAATATACAATAAAATGTGTCCTTGACAGCCTACATACCTTCTCCGAGCCGCAGCCTGCCATCCTTGTAATGTTTACCAACAAGGAGCATACAAAAGAATGCTGTAACACTAGAGATGATTGGATAAAAGTAAACTTCCGCGCCAATCAGATTCATTTTTACAGCTTGCAAGTTTCCTCGATGTCACAGGTCACGTTATTATCTTAATCGCTTTACCGAACACGTAGCGTGAACGCAACGTGTGTAGGCGTTCGACGTTACGTTCACGCTACGTACGCACATCTTACGAATGCAACTGTGCACGCGCGCGCGTTCTGAAACGTTCTTTTTCAGAGTTTGTGTGAGGCTGGGCGCTCCTGAACTCTTGTTCCAACTTCGGCCCTAAATAACGACATTGTCCACTTGTTTTTTACTTTAGCATATTATAATGAGGTTATAAACGGTGCGCTCGGGTATTTTGTTGCGGATATAAGACCTCTGGGGTGAAAATTAGCATATTTGGCGGGAAATAATCACCGAGCGATACCTCGCTTGCCGTTTATAACCTCTAAATCAATCTTAGAAAGGGAATTTGTATTTTTTCGTAAACCTAAACAAAATTGACAAATCAGTTACATTTAAGGGGTTCTCCTTTCCTGATAGTGGGAAAAGCTAAACAAAATGTAAAATTTGTTAGAGATGTATTTGATGATTGTGCAAGTATCAATAACTTATTAAATTTGCCCCAGTCTGCACATAAAAACACTGTTAGATTGATGATTTCTAAATTGATTATAACAAAATGCTCAAGATCCTATAATCACAAAATAGTTCCAATTGTGTTGTACTCATAATTAAAGATCGGGTTAGTTTTTGCAATTTGACACCCAAGTTTGGATGCGTCGTAGTTTCATTTTGAAAAGTTTTAACCACTGAAAATTGATCCTGCGGCAATAAACAAGGCGAATTAGGTGCGTGATTGCTAGATAATTTTCTTACGATTCTAAAATCGGCAGATAAAAACATTTGTACAATTACGAACGGCCGTGTATCAGCAACTAGACTGGGCTCCGGTAGCTTGGCTTTTCTCGGCAGCAGTTACTGGCTTTGTCGGCATGGCAGCAGCAGTTACGCGGACCAACGCGTTCATCCCACGATCTACGCAACAGCTTACCACTAACGCGACAGTCTGCTGAAGTTTACACCTTCAATTTATTCTTTTTGATATTTACATAATATGCCCACAGACTTGGAGCAAGTCTTGTCAGCAACGCGACGAAGCGCAAAATAGCTCAGAATTGGGTCATGGCCACAAGTTGCTTGGCAACCACGAAAATGTTGCGTTCAGTAAATTTTTAGTTCTCCAGAAAATGCGACTGTGTGAGCATGTTGTGTGAGTCGGCACATCTCAATCCAAATCTGTGCAAAAAGTTACGCGCACAGTACGCATAAGCCACTCTGCATTGCGTTCTCGCTACGAGTGCAATCTTCTATCAGCGAGTTGACGTACCGGCGTACGTAGCTAAAATCATGGACGTAAAAAATAGAGGTACGTCATTTCATTGCAGTATTGTTTATGGGTATCCCCAAATTGCAGAGGAAATATGGTCAGATGTAAAAGATGGACGTCTTAACAGAGGGAGTGTACACGTAATGGTTAAATGATCTAGCATCGATGTTAGAGTAGTCATAAATTGCCGATATTTATCGAGTAAAGTTTCGGCGATTTCACGAACCAAGCGTGCCAAGATACATGACGCGTCAGTAATAAAAAGTGTTGAGAAATGAAGTCACAAATTTCCGACATATATTGGTGATTTTACATCACGTCAAGTATCGATTTTATGACAGAAATATGTGGGACATCAAACCTGGATGCTGATATTCAAAAATATGTACGGTAAAGTCGCACTGTACTTTCATGGTCAATGCAATGTTGCTGACTTTCGGGCAGTTGGAGGTGGACATCAATTATGCAAATCAAATACGTCACAGGGTTCACGAACTCGACGTCGTCATCACATGCATAGAATCCCACGTCCAAAAAACGATCATCGCATACAGTGTCACGTTCAGCAAACGATTTCGGGACAATGTGTTTATTCAGGCAACGTCTAAATTGACCTTTCAACACCAAGAGTCTTTGGATAACAAGTCTGATTTATGTAGAATCATTATTGAACGTACGGAAGCTGTACGTCAGCCAAGTTTAGCCACGCTGACGGGACTTCAAACAAATCAAGTTCACGGAATTTTCAGTGCTGCAGTGGGCTTAATTACGTACCGCCATGGATATACAAAAAATGGTACCGGTGAGCGGCGTCGCTTGACAAAATGTCGGCATTTTATGGCGATCAGCGCAGAAATGATCTGAGAAATTTTACTGTGCAGCTACAATAGTCCACAGACACATTCATTCAAAATCATCAAAATGCAGAGCGATTTTTATCTAGAGAAGCGTGGTCCGTAGCGGCACATACCCCGTCGCTGCTATGGTTATCGATGCGTGCAGAGCCGTAAACTACGTCGATATGTCGGTCAATTTATATTTTTCTTGATTATTTCATAGTGATCACGCCAACTAGATTTGCAATATCTCTATCACTCTGTAAAAAACTACAATGCTATCAACACAAGACATAACATTGGTGTCGTGTGATAAACACATAAATATTTCTAGTTTATTCCTTGCTTACATTCATCGTTCTGTTTGCTCAAAGTTCAAAGAATACCTACCATTCTGTAATCTTGAATGCAGAGCTTCAGACTTCAAAGCAATTATACCAAAAACGTTTTTTATTGACCCGAACTTTATAGCAGAATGCTTTCTTTATTGAACGTGTTTATGAAGTTTATTAACATAAACATGTGATCGTAAACTTGCTCCAAGTCTGTAGGCGTATAAATATCAAAATGGCATAAATTTAAGGAATAAACTTCGCCTGCCCGGTTCGCATGTCGGGTTGGTGATAGGCTGTTACGTAGTCGTGGGGTGAACGATGTGATGTTGACTCAAATGGCTAAAACGTCGCACCCCATCGTAGTAGTTCGCCGATTTTAACTGGTAATTTCAGTGCCTTCTTTATTGAGTGCAAGGACATTCATGCTGCTATCAAATGCAGACAAAAAATAGACACGACAAATTGTCCCCAGACGCGATGTCGATATTTGCTATCATGGAATGGCTCTGCCGATGTAAGACCCGAGTTTTACTTCCCGATCTCGCACAAATTGAACAAATTTTGAGTGTCGTAATTAACTTGAACTTTACATTTGATAAATCGTCAACTATTTTTTTGTGACATCGATTACACCTAAGACATGTTAGGGGGTGTTCATGAATTGCACCTTTTTGTTAGGTATTTAGTTTGCAATATTTTACAGACGGAAGTGAACATACGCAACAGTGACAACGTACTAGTTTATTTGACCAAGACGTACACGCTTTCTCTCTCACTCCTCTCAAACAAATACTGCAAACTGTAGCCGTTCAGGCCATTTACCGCTGTGCCCGCGGTATTACCGCGATCGTTAGGAGTAGTAGAGGTGTGAATGTTTCACTTCAAGTCACGGTTTCTGAGCGGCGTAATCCTGGCGGTAAGCGAGGCATACCGCGGGAGGTATCGGGCGGTACCGCCTGTTTGAAAATGACCTCTTCCCTTACATTAATTGACTTTTATAGGATCATGTCACGGCGACGTAATACGTAAATACGGAGGCGGAAAGAGAGCGCAAACAAAACCAAAAAAAACAAAAAAATGTTTTGCTTTGCTTGGAGCTGGTCTCGAGGGGAAATCTCAAAGACAACTCCAGATGGCTATGTCCTCCTCGTCTATCAATGCAGATTCCAAATCGGTAAGCACATTGAGTGAAGCAGTTGCATCACTGACTACACCATCACCGACACGCATTCGAGGCTCAAGACAGAGACTTTTCATCGAAACATATAGGCGTAATTTACATTTAGCCAGAAATAAGAAGGAGCTTGCTTTCGATGGTATAGTAACGGTAGAAAATCAAACATCGGTACACGAAATTGAGCCGGGCAATGTGAAAAGATCGAGTTACCAGAATCCGGCACTAAATTAAAACTGTGAATTTTACATTACAATCAATACTTTCAGTCAAACTCAACCCGGATAACGGAATTTCCTCAGCAAATGAGGCGCCATACAACATTGAATAAACAAATTACGATGCTGATGACCTCATTGCGGGTAAAAGGGCTTTGTGGAGGACGCTAGTTAATAAAAGTACGCGTACGGCGGTATACTTTCAAGAGTCCCTACAATCGTATAGGTCGGAAAAAAACAAAGCAAATGACAGGTAAAACAAAATTGAAAATCACTGGGCAAAATACTTGATATACAACAATATATACATATATATACTGACTCTATACATGTCTCAAATCCTTAAGTATACATGTACGTATACTAATAAAATGCAAAAGTACAGTGTACATTTTGTGTGCACAGATCTGCATTACGTATACTTTTGATCTGCATATTACGCATATTAACGTATCGAAATATTCCATATAAAATGATATACGTTACGTATATTGTGTTCCATATACGTTAATATACGTAAATATGCTGAACGCATATCAAGCATTTTGTCTAGTGAATTTTGCTAGCCGATCATAACACTATCGGTTTGAAAACTCAATTATGTCGATTAGATAAAGCATACGCTGTTCATCATGTGATCAAAAGCTCAACAGAGTATCATGGCAGAGGTTTCACCGAAGTAAAATAAAACTGGTTCAGGCTGCGTTCACAAACACATCTGGTTGGTGGGGGCAGGAGATTCAAAAAAGTTCTCAGATTTTTTCAAATAACCCCTAACAAACTCACAATGTTTTCAAGTCTCCTACTTCCGACTTGCTATAATGCAATCCCCTCAAAGGAAGGCAAAATGTGGCAGATATAGTGATTCGTCCAAAAATATCAAATTATAATAGATGGGAGTCTATTTGGCAAAATATTAACATTTTCCCATAAAAAACAAGCTGTATCTCTACATTGATATGTGTTTGATAATTCATGTAAATGTACTTTGCTTGAATTGGCAGGTAAAAAGTGCATGTGTGTACAAAAAATTCGATTTTTAGATTTCATCAATAATGTTGATTTACTATACATGGTAGTCTATGAGAAAACTACGAATGCCTATTTTGCAATATAAAACTAGCAATATCTGCTCAGCTATAGACGTTTGATAATTGATATATATAAGTACTTAATTAGCATGGGGTGTTTACAAGTGTACATATATACAAGAAAATGATTTTGGAATTTCTACGAAAAGGTTGATCCGCAATACATGGGAGTCTATGACAAAACTGTGAAATTTTTCCCCAATTATTAGCCTACAATATTTGTGCATATGCGGACCCTGAATAATTCACATAATTGTACTCTATTAGAAGAGGGTGATTAAATGTGCATGTGTGTACAAGAAATTTTATTTGGGAATTTCGCCTAAGATGTCGATCCAATATACATTGTAATATATGATGAAACTATGATTTTTTGAAATACAAAAGTCGGTAAATCTGTGTATTTATGTATGCTTGATTATTGATATTAAGGTAGCTTTCCACCTTTACGTCGACATCTTTTCAAACGTGAAGTTTGCCATCAAGTTGCGTATTTCTATACCCAAGTATTATATGTCAACTGAAAACTATTTCTATGAATTTTTTTGTTTGATCAAGAAAATTAATGGGTGATGAATTTTCATGAAGATTTTAGTGAAAGTGTAAAGAAATTGGGTAAACTGACGTAAAAAAGTTTAAGTCGGAGTGGAAGGGGGCTATTGTCTAGGTGTCAACGAGTAATTGCACTTCAGAATACCGGCTACAAAACCGTGTCTCAGATTTTTGAAAAAAGCCTTAGTTTTTTCACAGTGCTGAATCAAAGTTTATCAACCGATTAGTCTCACAATGCCGTCTAATTAAGTAGCAATAAATCGACTCTAAAGACCTAAATTAAAAAACTGAGAAAAGTTTTAGAGACAACCTATTCGACAAACATCTGTGAAAATCTAGTGGACTTCCGTTCACGCGTTCTCGAGTTAAACTATTTTGAGTGTGCTGCAAAATGACAAAATGTCGAACTGAGAAAAGGCGATTTCGTTAATTGGTTCGGATTTTCCTTTATGAATGGCCATAAACAATTTACTTGACAGATAAAACATCAAAGCAAGATAGTGCTATCAATGTTTTAACCCAAACAGTATTTTCACTCATTGAAATAAGTGTCAGCGGTTAAAATAAGGCTAAAAAGAGCGATTTTTGGGAGCGATGTCCCCTCTCAGAGCACAATGTACACAGTGACCGATGACTAAATAAACTTGAGGAGTGCCCAGGAAGGGATAATTATGACGGATTAGCTGTAAGATGTAGACAGATAATTATGACGGATTAGCTGTAAGATGTAGACAGAGTATTAACTGTTCGACCTAACTGTCGGGACTGCTACGGCATATCGAAGCCCTCTGCAAAAGCGTAAATGTAATTTTGTGTCAGCATTCGATCTCGGAAAGGGTTCATAGCCGCGGAAGGTTCTGATTGAGCGATCCCGATTAATGAGTGACATAGCGAATTGAATATCGGTTGACACCACAACTAAAAGAACCTGCATTTATATGTAGATATAGATTGGCAGTGTTTGTGATCATGAGGGTAAAAAAGACCTCCATGCTGTGATTCAGTCAGCTGCTATTTTTTTCGAACTTCACGCGCCTTGAAAACAGATTAACACTCACTGCTCAAATACGAGCGTTTCTAAGACAATCGTTTGCCTTCGCTCTTTACGGCATATCTGAGGTGAAGACCGTTTCAGGAGTCATTTTGGCTGACACAGCCAAATGCCAGTCAGCGGCAATAAAGTCAATGGAGGGAATTTGAGAAAACTTGAACTTTAAGAATCTGAGCCGCTGTTCTCATCAAGGGCTGTCCCAAAACTGTCATCGGTATCGTTACAAATGCTCTCATCGGACGACAACTCATCGGCCATCGGCGTTAAAGTTTGGCTGAAGTATATTATCCTTTGTCTGACATTCTCAGGCTATCTTTTTTACGGTGTGACTGTTTTGGACTTTCGATGACCCCTTTTGCGTTTTCTTCCTCTTACGATACTGTTGCTGTCTCTGCCTTGGATGCTGAACATGTATGAGTACGTCACCGTATCCATGTATTCGCCATCGCTATTTTCTGTGGCCTCTAGTGAACGTACCATTTAGGTATATACGGGACGGCCGAAGCTTCTTCAACCACTGCTCCGGGGCTTTTTCAAACGCGCAAAAGTGTCTCAAATGAAACATTTAGTATGTGGCAAAGCAACTACAAATACACGGCTTGCCTACACGACTAGTCTGACTTTGATTACACTGCCATGTAGGATTCTGATCAAAATTACTGTATACCCTGATGATCATTGAAACACGATTCCTCTACGTCACAAAACGTCAATGGGCGGGCGATCTCTGACAAGCGAACTTGACCGTGACTTTTTATCACTTTTATTTGATAATGACTACAGGTCCTGCCATTACTCATGCTGTAGATTGTAACACTCGATATATGCTGCTATTTGTGATCCGTACTAACCTGAAATAAAATCGTCAAAAAATTCACGTCTGGCCTCGTTGTGTCGCTAATGCTCAGAAGTTGCCATCTTTTGGGAGCGGCCACCCCTATGAGAAAAACGTACGATCCACCGTTCTGCGCCTGATCGCTACGCATACACACGATGCTCTTGACACACGCAGTTACGGTAGGTATCAATGGGATTTTCACAGCGGATGTTGGCCAAGTGCATGCGACAATACAGTGGCGCTGCCGCTTAGCTTAATCCCTTGCCAATCAAGACTTAGCGGTAGTCTCAAAACGCAAAAACGTGCATCTGTTCCTCTTGTAAATTTTTATTGCAAAATTTCAGCCAGAAACAGAAACTTTCAGACCAAGATATACTTCGCACATAAAGATTAATATTACAGAAATACTTTTAAGGGAAAAACAAATTTCCGTGTTTTCGACATAAAATACCCCAGTGAATGAGGAAAGCTACCTTAATGTACTTGATTAGTTTAGGGTGGATACAAATTAATCGCATTCATACCCATCCGCAATCCCTATCCTAGGTCAAAATTAGTAATACACTAGTTAGAAACAAAGACACAAAACAGCAGAGAACAGACAGTAAAGCACCGGTACACACAACAAAATCAAATTCATGAAAGAAAGATATATGGACCTCTGGCAAAAAGGCCAAGAAGTGATGTCAGGTGTTTCGAAAATAGTTACGCATCCTGCCCCACATGTGGCACCCGCCATATATAAATCTGTAAGTCAAAGAGGTATGGTCACCAACTAATATCCAATGTCACTGATGCCATCAGCGACCATTTGTCGAAGAGAGATGCTGTATTTATATACCAGCTTGCGATACCTACCAAAAAAGCGTTTGAATGACTGTACAGACAAGTCCTTCTCTGGTGTAACCTTGATTTAATAGTTTGTAAGAGAGATGGCTATGTCTTCTTCAAAATCACCATATGAACTGCATACTCTTGCATATCGAATAAGCTGGGAATGTATACCCCATAAGCTGGTTAAAGCTCAATATTACTGATGAGTTGTGGGAAATTGATAATACTAAAGTTGCAAGCAGACAGGTGACATTAGAGTCAAATAAAGGAAAATTTCCACATATAAAGCAGAAGAGACCGTTTATGTAGTTTCTTAATTATTTCCAATTCCGGAGGATAAATTATAGAGAGATAGTCACTGAATATGAAGTTATTCATTGAAATAACATCGTCTATGTATCTAAATGTTAGGTTGAAAGTTATATAGCTACAGAGACCTTTTTCTCATTATGTGAAGTGTTCCGTATTCATAGACCTATAGCAATATCCATTCTGATGGATTCTTACAGTATACAGCAGAATCCATTAGAGTATCCATTATTATCCAGTACTGAGAATCCAGCACCGGAATACATAATGGATTCCCAAGTATCCAGCAAACTAAGGCTGTGGGGAATACATGCCAAAATCCACTTAGGATACTAATGGATTCTAGTGTCACAATGCACTGTGGGTCTAAAAAACACAGACCTGGCTAGATTTTGAGAATCCATAAAAGTATATATGATGGATACTAGCCTTACCAGTGTAACTGAAAGTATGACTACTACAACCCTTTTTTTATGCTGAGTGAAAGCGTTGCAAAAGTTGAAACGCCTTAAAAATATTACTACTTGTAAATTCGTTTTGCAATCGACATTGGCAGTGTCAAAAACGCTTTTTCCTAAAGATCCTATACACATACAAATAAAACAAAATTCCAAAACTTAATGTACGTCAAGAACTACAACGTTAACGATAGAGGACTATGGCCTTTCATGATCAATCATTTGAGTCAAGACATGGATTGCTTTTATACTTATCAGCTTGAAACCCCCTCCCCCGATCAAATTGACCCCTCTCCTGCTGCAAGTTTACGTTTATCGATACCAGGTTTTGTTCGAGCTCGTTACAATTTGAGACAGTATATCACAGGGTGAAAAAGCCAAATTTAACATTCTTTATGCAATTGCATAAATTTGCACAAAGTTGGTCAGCTCCTGTACGCACCTTTATGCAGTGCATAAAGGTGTGTGAACATGGTGTCAGTGTTAGTGCCTATATGCATCTTTATGCACTTGTATAAAAGGGTTTAATGGCTCACTAAAATTATGCACCTTTATGCAATCCAATAAAGTTGCATAATTTTACGTGTGAGGTAAAGATTGTAAAACAACACTGAGGATGACAACTTACAGTCTCTACAAATTGGAAAGGACTATATGTGTTAAAGAATAGCTGGATGTATAGTGAGAAACATCTAGTCACTTCCCTGGGCTCACATTTCTAACGTTCACTTTACCAATCTGGAAACCATTTTGAAGGGCTTAGGGTTTGCACTTTGGAGTCCCCGCACTGTAGTAGACATATCCCCCTCCTTTAATTCTTATCATTTTGCAACCGTCTCTTTATCTTTCGATGAAATAAAGCTTGCGTTTTGTATACCACAGTATGTGTTGCTGCAGTCATGACGAAAATAGTGATAGGTCAGGCAATGGCAAGTCATGCAGGGCTCTGATTCATTGCTCCATTGTCTCAAGGTGTAAATAGCCATATGTCATTAATATCAGAAAGGTTGCCATCGATATCACCACAGCAGTTACACATGGGATACTTCCCTTTTCGTCACACATCGTTCATTCAAATTACAAATGTGTGGAGTCAGTAGATGACATCCTATCTTGTGATAGTATTTGGTAGCCGGTATCAGACAGTTTGTGTTCGTGTCGGCTACACAGACGATCTGCCCTCTTGCGAGTTCGACTTCATGAAAAATAGCTATGACCTGCGACCAAACTTGCTTATTTGACACATAACCAGGAGACCTGCATTACATTTTGCACCGGTATGTCATGAAGAAAATAGTGATAGGTCAGGCAATGGCAAGTCATTCAGGGCTCTGATTCATTGCTCCATTGTCTCAAGGTGTAAATAGCAATATGTCATAAACAACAAGCACGAGGACCCCCTTGAATGTATAAACAAAAGCGGTTTTCTTGCTTCAGTCACTGTTGCTAGAAAGTTTAACTGAAAATAGACTTTGTTCAAGTCTGCAATTTACATCAAATTCTTGTAAACTTGTTTTCATTTAAAAGTTGATTGAACGCATTGTCATGGAGTTGCACCCGAAATCACATTTGCAGGATCGCTGTCAGCCCATGGTCAGCCCTACCGCACTATGGATGAAAAAAGGAATGTCATATATTTAAAAGATTTTTGTGATGCATAAAAAAAAAATTATCAGTGACGTTTGTGTGTGTGTGTGTCCCTGGACGTACCACAGATACGTCGATGGAGTGTCTTGGCCGTCCTGATCATGGCAACCATGCCACAGCTGAAAAGGCCAGCGTTGTCAAAGATACTATAATAAAGGGATTATCAGGTCGTCCTGTACCCTTACATCCATGACTGCACAGACTCCACTTCTAGTGCGTTCTACAACTTTTAAGAACGTCTACACTCAAAAAAGTAACTTGAGTAGTTTTGCATGAAATAAAGATGACCGTAATAGCCGTGATTGAAACACCTTTGATTGCTGTCTTACTCGACCTGAGCCGACTACCATGGCAAAAGTCGGAGACTGCTGAGACGGGAAGACCATTATCAAATTTGAAAATTGTGAATGTATCGGTCATTTTATCCAGATGATTTAGTGTCCTTTTCGATATTAAGTGGTCGAACCAAGGCCCCCGGTATGCACTCTGTGGTCACAATGCATATGCAGTACAGTCAGGGTGAAGTGTGCAACACAGACAAAGGGAATTATTTGTTTGTGTGTGCAACAAGCATTGTCAGGGCAGGGACGTGGACTCAATGTCGGAATGTGGAGAGTTGCCTGATGTCCTCCCACATTAAGTGTATGGCATAATGTTATGAAAACTCTGGTGCACGAATGCTTCAATCGTCGTTTGTGTGCAGAGGGTCTGTGGCTTGACGAAAACCCTATGATACAACTTCTCACTTGCATCGTGGGGGTTTCGCATAGTTACTATCAAGTCGCCTGTGCCCTGGCGAGTGCATAGCAATTATCTGACAAATCGAATACCTTTCAAAAGCGAACAACGAATGTTTTTAAAATGCTGAGTAAACTTAAATGCTGAACACAGAATCGGCAGTACTGAAAATACTTTGCTGTAGCTGATGGCACAAGTAATTTGAAATACTCTCAAAGCGAACCTACCATAGTCTTAGTTTCCGTATGAGTAAATCGCTACAGCCAGCCATCAGTAAGCATGAATGTGAAAATATACATCAATGCTGTAAGGTCAAATTATTTTGCTCTGGTAGGTAATTAGATTGTCTTTCTTTTAATTTTTCCTAGTGCTTCCTGGTATTTTCTGGCCAGATTTTAGAGTTGCAAACGTTGTATCTAGTATGACGGTGTGACCGCCAGGTTTGCCTATTGGGTATGTAAGTGTAAGAGTATCAGGGATAGACTTCTCCAAGTCTGTGGGCATATAAAAACATAATAAATTGAAGGACTAAACATCGGCAAACCGTTGTGCTAATGGTAGGCTATTCGTGGATCGTGGAGTGAATGTCGCTTGGTCAGCAAGTAACTCAACTGAAGAGAAAGCGCGACTGGGGCCAGTCTACATCCGGGACTGTGTACCGTTAATAAATCCTGGGCTAAAATTTCCCAGGTTTAGAATAAAACTGGATCTAATGTGCCTATCAGAGATCAAGAAGTATGACGCTTGATTGTGAAATACAAGTGCATGTTGCTTTCTAATGCTGAATTCTCATTGAGAAAACAGAACAGTATTAGGAACATATCATGCTCTTCATATGGGCTGCAGGTTTCATTATGATCAGTACACTTTGTAAAACAGACTTTCAATTTACAGACATCAAAATATTTCTATATATTTCTGACATATTAAAGTACAGCGCCCGGAGCGCCCGCTGAAAATATAAACATATGGATATCTCCGATATATATGTCTGATATGTGAAAGTCATGCGGCTGAAGGGCATGCTGAAAATATGTTTGATATTTTAAAGTAATGCGCCCAAAGGGCGCGCCGACAACATTTTAAACATACGGAAATCTCTATATATTATTGCCCAAACATGGCACTATGTGCCCGAGGGCAGGTGACCATTTGCCCTCCTTACGTCGGGCAAATTGTCTCCTGCCCCGAGGGTAAATTGTCCTATGTTTGGGCTATAATGTATTTATTACATGCCTCTCTTACACATCTGTCACTCAAAATATTTAGATTTATTGGCAAATGATATCCAATGCTTCATTTCCATCTTAGATGTAAATCCGTTAAAAAATGGAACGATTTTCATCATCAAATGGCGCAATGATATATTTAAACTACTGTTATGCGGTTTATCAATTTTTTTCTGCAGAATTTTCCAAACCAGATTTCATGTGCAAAACATGAAATTCGATATTTTTACATAAAAGTTGTCAAGCTTAAAATAGTTCCGGTTCACTTTCAGTCCAATGATGACTATGCCGCCAGCGACGTCATCGACGAGTTACCATTGAATCCTATGGAGCGCGCGATGTTCGATATACGATGCATGTAATAATTAGAGGTTATTACCCAATATTGCCTGTTCCTATGTCGTATTAGCATGAATGGTATTATTGCTGCGTTAGAAACCAGATGAAGTCGAGTGTCTGATGCAGCAAAAATGACACAAAAGCTGAAACGACGCAAGGAACAGGCGACATAGGGAATAACCGATTAATAATATACCCATGACCATAATTTTAGGGAATTTTTACTAATAGAATGAAAAACCTTAAATTTGAGGCTTTACTTTATTACGCCTTGCGCATAAATATCTGAATGTTTATGTGAAGAGGCTTCATTCATAAAGTATACGACGAAGATGTCAACATCACGCGCGACATCGCTGCAAGTCATCCATATCTCAATGAAACCCATGAAGAAAGACACTGGGATACAAATCGTCATACAGAAGGAACATTTTAAGGTGCAATATGCTATTACAACTGTAACTGATCAAAATCTGCTCAGCTTTAAATCTATCCTGATTTCGATCGTCGTACGCCACGGAGCTCGCGCGGAGAGGGGACGCCATTTTGTAAGTTTACCTTTAGAGTTGCCATGTCAACAGTCATCGCGCGCGCGACACATCGCTGTCACGCCACGCGCTCACTACTTGTTCGGTGGAGACCGTGCACAGTGCCGGCGCCGTGCGAACGGCAGAATGTTTGCTAGAACTTGACCAACCAAAAAAAATACTATGGGAAAACATTTCAAGACTCAACGTGATATTTCCGTATTTTGCAACCAGAAATACCCGTGTTCCTCGAAGCCCTTCAAGTTTTTACGTCGGCGACATCGCTTCGCAGGCAGCAGCCATTTTGTTGTTTACATTGTTTACCAACAAACTGCTAATGTAGTTCGGGAAAACTCTAAAACTGATGACGTTCATCGTGCATATCTCGACGTTTATCGTGAAATATCAAGGCTGATATTTTTACGGTGAACGTCACTAGGATGAAGCAATATGGGCATGGGTATATGATAATGACATATATGTCTGATAATAAAGTTTCGTGCTTGGAGGGGCCTCTGAAAAATATGGTTTTTTTATTGTTATTATAGTTAAGCACCTAAAGGGCGCGCCATGAACGCAACTGAATGATGAAATTTGTCGCTTGCACGATACATTTTAGGCATGAGCTCATGTCGAAATTTTAAAACACACTGAACCCCCCTCTCTAATGGGCATTCAAAAACATAGTGCCCCCCCTATCACCATAGTCAAAAACAGGGTGACCCTCATGAATCCACTGCCCCCCCCCCCTGCCAAATAAACAGACCAGTCCCTTATTATGAATATTGTACGACTTTAGCAGTTATGACTTCCTAAGAATTCCTAAGACAGACACGTTTTATAACAGCCTGGTAGCCTTATAATCCATCATAATCTTTCGCAAAATGTGCTCGTTCTTCAGACCGTGCTTCAACCACATCAAAAATCGACTCGGGGCGAGTCAAGGCTGTTTAGCGGCATTGCTACTGTTGCTAGCTTCAAAGCTCGAAAGTTATTCTCGGAAGCAGGGCGGCAGCATTCGTCAGGGCCGGATTTTGCACATTATATGGAAAGCAGTGGTTATTTCTTCGAAAATATGTGATTGGACTGCGTACTTCTCTTTTGGGCCTTGGACTTTCGCCGCCTCGCCCCAAACATCAATTAACAATTAATCACAAGATAGTTCAGTCACGTGAATCTGTAAATTGTGATGCATCGATCTATCCTGATTAATTCTGTACTACCTAACGCATAACAAACAGGGTCGCAGTCAGGTGTTCGAGGACGTTCAGAAGACACCATCGACTAGTTTAATTTCAGAGTTAGAGGAATTCTTTTTAATTGTTTCGAGAACTATCAGTGTACTGTACTGTTGCATATGAAATAAACTTTTAGACGATGAACTTCGAAGATTTAAAATGTGCACAGTTTTATTAAGAATAATTTTCCGAAAAAGCGGGTACATGGTAAAAGACATCGCGACTGGATCGACAATTGCTCAAGAAAATGTCTTTTCCACTTTCTACATTTACCTTCGTGTTCCATCAAATCCAACATCAAGTCAAAGTGAACTCCGAGCTCAGTCCCGCATGTAAAATTGCGACCGTGACCCGATGATATACGATAATGGAATTCATAAAAAGTGCTAGAATTTCGCTTTTCCAGGCCCGTCAGTACAGGTTGGTAGTTATTTATAAGACCGATTTCAAACCATTTTCAGAATTGATGAAATAAACAGATATGATCTCCCAAAACCTTTTTTTATTCAATTGATTCATCACCTTTTCGCGTAGACCTCGCTATGTGTATCCACATTATCGTTCGAAAAGATACAGGTATATCTCCTATATACGTAAGCTGACATGGAGAACATCGTCAGAACTACAATATTTCTGCAATGTCTAGAAACATATTGCACCACCTTGGTGAATGATACACGTCCTTGTATGTTCGTCATAAACTAATTTCAGTAGGCCTAGGTTAGGATACGACATCGGTCAAATGAGGATTAAATATTGTACTGCAGTTCTTTCTTTCAATTTATTTTTCTTTGTATATGAACTGTATTATTCTCAATTCCCTCCATACTATTTTTGAGCATAGCCGGCGTGTACATAGCAACATTGTTGGTGTTGAAATGAAATCAAAATCTGGCTATTGCAACAGTAAGAATGTTGTATGTACAATAAAGAAAGAGATTACAAGATGCACGATTGGCTGTATCTGCAGATGCACTATCCATGTTAATATCAATGTTATACTAGCCACTTTGCACAGTTAAACCCGTCTAACATACACACGCACGTACATATATACCAAAGCAAGATCATAAAAGAGATATCGTTTATTAAAATAGTTAAATAGGAATCACATGCAACAAAAAACGAATGAATTCTTCAAAACCGTCCTCAAAATACAAGCAATAGGCCTACAGGCCTACTTCGTATGACTCACACACGATTATTTCCCAAAGTTTTAATTAGGTCGAATAGCTGCTATATTTTACCATCTTGAAAAAAAGATCTCGCCAAATATCCGGCTCAGTGCACTGGTTGGGCACGTCTGTGTGCATTACACGGAATATTCATGAAGATAAAAAATGCGTAAGCTGCTTAGTGTACATGCAGAGAGGCTGGACTGCAGCCTGATGCTAGGGGGTCAATGTGTACAATGATGTACCTTTATCTGGCGAAACACGAAAATATTGTTCAGTTAGCAATATTTTGTCTAACGAGAGCAAAGAAATAACATTTTGTTCAAGATTGAGTAAAAAATGATAGTCATAATCAAATTCTTTGCAAAGTTCATTTCGAGAATACTTGAGCACTTAGGAGTCATACTCAGAAGATGCCATTGTTACGATTGGTGTGGTGTGGCGTTGCTTACATCTGCACATCGTACCATTCCTACTACCCGTGATCAATAATCTTCAGTTGTCGATATTTTAGCTTCTACTGACATGTACCGTCAGTGTTTAGGAATGTCTGCTAAAGAGTCTACCCTTGAATTTCTGGACCATATCGACGACTACTATTGCGGTACGTTTGAATCTAGTGGCAGTGTGTCATCGACCGTGTCATGCAGTTAAGACATGGTCCGACAAGTAGCAAGCTTTATTCTCCGTTCAACCAGGACGAAACTCGCCAAAACGGAAGAGAGTACCTCTTTTCCGCACCAGCGATAGGTCGACACTATGGGGTGAGAACACCGCCAAAATTATCTTGAAATCTTTATTTAAACTTATCTCATCATTATTATTCCATTATTTGGTGATTTGGTCATTTTTACGTCCTTATATGGTCTTTATTATGCAATTATTTGTGCTTATTACGACATTACCTTGACATTATTATGAATTTATTATGTTAATTCGGTTCTTTTTCAATTATTCGGCATTGATGTCTTGATTTGGAACTTATTTCATCATTATTTTGCCATTATTTTGTGATTTGGTCATTTTTATGTCATTATTTGGTCTTTATTACGCGATTATTTGGTCATGATTATGACATTATCTTGATATTATCTTGACATTATTATGAATTTATTATGTTAATTCGGTTCTTTTGCCATTATTCGGCATTGATGTCTTGATTTGGAACTTATTTCATCATTATTATTCCATTATTTGGTGATTTGGTCATTTTTACGTAATTATTTGGTCTTTATTATGCGATTATTTGGTGATTATTATGACATTACCTTGACATTATTACGAATTTATTATGTTAATTCGGTTCTTTTTCTATTATTCGGCATTGATGTCTTGATTTGGAACTTATTTCATCATTATTATGCCATTATTTGGTGATTTGGTCATTTTTATGTCATTATTTGGTCTTTATTACGCGATTATTTGGTCATGATTATGACATTATCTTGATATTATCTTGACATTATTATGAATTTATTATGTTAATTCGGTTCTTTTGCCATTATTCGGCATTGATGTCTTGATTTGGAACTTATTTCATCATTATTATTCCATTATTTGGTGATTTGGTCATTTTTATGTCATTATTTGGTCTTTATTATGCGATTATTTGGTGATTATTACGACATTACCTTGACATTATTATGAATTTATTATGTTAATTCGGTTCTTTTTCAATTATTCGGCATTGATGTCTTGATTTAGAACTTATTTCATCATTATTTTGCCATCATTTTGTGATTTGGTCATTTTTATGTCATTATTTGGTCTTTATTACGCGATTATTTGGTCATGATTATGACATTATCTTGATATTATCTTGACATTATTATGAATTTATTATGTTAATTCGGTTCTTTTGCCATTATTCGGCATTGATGTCTTGATTTGGAACTTATTTCATCATTATTATTCCATTATTTGGTGATTTGGTCATTTTTACGTCATTATTTGGTCTTTATTATGCGATTATTTGGTGATTATTACGACATTACCTTGACATTATTATGAATTTATTATGTTAATTCGGTTCTTTTTCAATTATTCGGCATTGATGTCTTGATTTGGAACTTATTTCATCATTATTATGCCATTATTTTGTGATTTGGTCATTTTTATGTCATTATTTGGTCTTTATTACGCGATTATTTGGTCATGATTATGACATTATCTTGATATTATCTTGACATTATTATGAATTTATTATGTTAATTCGGTTCTTTTACCATTATTCGGCATTGATGTCTTGATTTGGAACTTATTTCATCATTATTATTCCATTATTTGGTGATTTGGTCATTTTTATGTCATTATTTGGTCTTTATTATGCGATTATTTGGTGATTATTACGACATTACCTTGACATTATTATGAATTTATTATGTTAATTCGGTTCTTTTTCAATTATTCGGCTTTGATGTCTTGATTTGGAACTTATTTCATCATTATTTTGCCATTATTAGGTGATTTGGTCATTTTTATGTCATTATTTGGTCTTTATTACGCGATTATTTGGTCATGATTACAACATTATCTTGATATTATCTTGACATTATTATGAATTTATTATGTTAATTCGGTTCTTTTTCAATTATTCGGCATTGATGTCTTGATTTGGAACTTATTTCATCATTATTATGCCATTATTTTGTGATTTGGTCATTTTTATGTCATTATTTGGTCTTTATTACGCGATTATTTGGTCATGATTATGACATTATCTTGATATTATCTTGACATTATTATGAATTTATTATGTTAATTCGGTTCTTTTACCATTATTCGGCATTGATGTCTTGATTTGGAACTTATTTCATCATTATTATTCCATTATTTGGTGATTTGGTCATTTTTTATGTCATTATTTGGTCTTTATTGTGCGGTTATTTGGTCATTATTATGACATTTCTTGATATTACCTTGACATTATTATGAATTTATTATGTTAATTCGGTTCTTTTTCAATTATTCGGCTTTTATGTCTTGATTTGGAACTTATTTCATCATTATTTTGCCATTATTAAGTGATTTGGTCATTTTTATGTCATTATTTGGTCTTTATTACGCGATTATTTGGTCATGATTACAACATTATCTTGATATTATCTTGACATTATTATGAATTTATTATGTTAATTCGGTTCTTTTGCCATTATTCGGCATTGATGTCTTGATTTGGAACTTATTTCATCATTATTATTCCATTATTTGGTGATTTGGTCATTTTTACGTCATTATTTGGTCTTTATTATGCGATTATTTTGTGATTATTACGACATTACCTTGACATTATTACGAATTTATTATGTTAATTCGGTTCTTTTTCAATTATTCGGCATTGATGTCTTGATTTGGAACTTATTTCATCATTATTATGCCATTATTTTGTGATTTGGTCATTTTTATGTCATTATTTGGTCTTTATTACGCGATTATTTGGTCATGATTATGACATTATCTCGATATTATCTTGACATTATTATGATTTATTATGTTAATTCGGTTCTTTTGCCATTATTCGGCATTGATGTCTTGATTTGGAACTTATTTCATAATTATTATTCCATTATTTGGTGATTTGGTCATTTTTATGTCATTATTTGGTCTTTATTATGCGATTATTTGGTCATGATTATGACATTATCTTGATATTACCTTGACATTATTATGAATTTATTATGTTAATTCGGTTCTTTTTCAATTATTCGGCATTGATGTCTTGATTTGGAACTTATTTCATCATTATTTTGCCATTATTTTGTGATTTGGTCATTTTTATGTCATTATTTGGTCTTTATTATGCGATTATTTGGTGATTATTACGACATTACCTTGACATTATTATGAATTTATTATGTTAATTCGGTTCTTTTTCAATTATTCGGCATTGATGTCTTGATTTGGAACTTATTTCATCATTATTATGCCATTATTTGGTGATTTGGTCATTTTTATGTCATTATTTGGTCTTTATTACACGATTATTTGGTCATGATTACGACATTATCTTGATATTATCTTGACATTATTATGAATTTATTATGTTAATTCGGTTGTTTTGCTATTATTTAGTATTTATGTCTTGATTTGGAACTTATTTCATCATTATTATTTCATTATTTGGTGATTGGGTCATTTTTGTGTCATTACTAGCCATTATTATGCGATTATTTGGTCATGATTACGACATTATTATGACATTAGCTTGGCTTTCAATTATTTGACCTACTTTATTATCTGAACTCATTATTGACCTGCATTTGAACCCTACCCAGAAATCATTGCACATCACAATGGCGGCTGTGATTTGGTCGGTCTCCTCGGACAGAGAGAAAAAACCGGGCTTTGCTTAGTTTTAAAGCGCAGCTCAGCATATTGCGTATCTAGAATAGTTTTGCGTGCTCGAAAACATAGGTCGACCACGATTTCGGATTAAAAATCGATTGTTTTCGGCGGCGGAACTGGGCGCTCCATACTGGAAGTCAGCGGGCTGTCGACAGCCCCAGCACTGCCACGTAGACTCTCGTAGAGCCACTAGCACTATCGTAGTTGATAGCGCTTTTAGTGTTGTAGAAAAGGGCACTAAAAACGCTATCAACTACGGTGGTGCCTGTGCGTAGAGCTAAAAGGTGTTATTAATACCCGAACTCTATCATATAAATCGGCCCGACACGGTTTACATCATGAACTTGGGTATAAGGACGTAGGGCACAGCAATGGTGGGGTCCGGCCTCGACCTCAACGCCTATCTGCGTCGGCTACATGGACGATCTGCCCCCCTGCCTGAGTCTATGAAACCCATGGCTATACGTAGCTGTGGGTCGATCCATAGCTGTGGTGTTTTCTGACCGGATTCCTGCCTTTTAAAGGCTGGTTTTGATTTTTTACGATTTTGTGGTGGCGGGGTTAAAATAGTAAAAGTCAAAACCAGCCCGTAAAGGCAGGAATCTCGTCTGAAAACACCACAGCTACGGACCCACATACTTCTTTACGGGGAAAAAATCATAAAGTTTCATGACAAACAACGCAATAAAAAGTCGTTAGGTTAGCGACCGTGCCCCTATGAGTTTACGATAAAAATAACATATGTTCGAGAATAGTTCCTGACAAACAAAAATGTAATGTGGCATACGTATGATAAGACATCTTCACTGAACGAATATTTCTTGATACTTATCACCGGCTTTTCAGACTGTAGCATACAGATGCAACTCTAACTGGCCTTAAAATAAGATAAAAGAAAAGTAGGCCCTATTGCTTTCTCATTTTTTTCATAATTCTCATCTGGACTCATCTGGATGAGAAGGCTTCAATAATGGCACGAATATGCTGAGATGATTTGGATTCTAATAATACAATCAAATGCAGTGTGGTCTATATTTGGCACATAATACGACAATATAATCGCTTTGTCAAGGTCAAACATATTTACGAAAGAGTATATAATAAACTATAGATCATTAGGAATAAATCAAAGAATGATTTTGGTGTGAACTTCTATTGAAGTCTTGCCTTTACAGTCACATGTAGAAATGTTTTATATTCATTACATTGTAAATAAGACTTGACAACCGGAAAACTAGTTCCTGCAGAAGCATTTATTTAAAAATATATGGGGGTGTCGGAACACAGGGATGTCGCAACATGGGGTGTTGGAGCTTCAGGGCGGTCAACATCAACTGCCACCGCTTTGGCAAAATACGAGAAACTTTCGTGTCTAATAACATAAACGTCTAAATAACATAAACACATAATCTTGGTCGCACTTCGCTCCATGGAACTGGGGTAACATAATCCTTATACCTTTACTGAGCTGTGCGCAGTGTGCGAAACTCACCGCGCAAAAATCTTTACTGGTCAAGCGGGCCAGCAACTTTAGAAAATCAATGGCCCTGAAGGAAATCAACTGGTCCCATTATCAGGTCAAATCCGTTGAAATATAGAGGATTATTTACCCGCGCTCAGTATAGGGGCCAAGAACATGTGATTGAAAAAATAAAAAGACACCACTTCAAAAACCTAATATCAAACTGTTTTTGTGTCTTTAATTCTTTTAAAGCAAAATATGAAGATGACTATCAAAACCAAAAGTTGGGGTAACTGATCTCAGTGCCAAAAAAATATGGAATCAGTGAAGGTTAAGCACAAACTCATAAGACTTTTTTATTTCCTAAAAAATAACCTTTCACAAAAATATTTCTAACAATGAGAAAACGAGCATTAAGCGCGGGCTTGAAATATGTCCCAATATGGAAAAGCTAGGCGTCCAGAACACCGATCAGGGATGGGTAATTAAGTTTTGGCAGCACAAACACCGGATCAAACACAAATGGAGTCAATACAACATTTGACTCTTCAAAAAAAAATTCTGGCTTCTCCTCTTTGAGGGACTCATCGTCAAATTCAAGGAAGGGAATACAAAAATAAGGGCAACTGATGAAGAGAAATAATACTGAAGTGTCGAAATCCACGTCAAAAGACGAATCACAAATTTAAAATGTAATCTTAACCACATAAAGGGACTGTGGCTTAACCTTAACTGTGACTAAGGCAAATAGCCATCAAAGTCAGAACTACTTTCCACAATGTTAAATGTCGGACATTTACTTTCTGGTATTGAAGTTTGACGTCCAACATATTTCCGTCATACACAATCTATATATCGGGTCTAATATCGGTACTAGACGACACAAAAATGGCTTGCCGTCTGTCGCAGCACGCCGGGTTTGAGAAATTGCCGATATTTTACTTCAAGCTGATACATATCGGCGATTTTGGGACTCTAAATTATAGTAATCGACACTGGGCAATTCTAGAATGACTTGCCTTGCGTCTCAACACGGCGGATCTGTGAAATCACATATATTTACTCGATATTTATCGGCGATTGGGACCATATGCATATGGTCACTAGAATGACTTGCCTTGTGTCTTAGGCACGTCTGATCTATGTAAAATCTCCGATGTTTATCGGCGATTCCGTGACAAATGTCCGATATATATGTCAGAGATTTGCCACCTCACAGATCTTGCAAAACCCGCCCGGCAAACCCGATTTCCTCAATATGGCTCTAACTTCGATACTTTACGATACTATAGGCCTACTTGTCAAATCGTGGGCAAATAATTGATGTTTATCTGGGAGATCACTATGTGTAAAAACTGGTCCAGTGGTCTAGCCAAGCCCGACTTCCGTAGTCCGAATCTGACTTAAATTATACGATACTTGTCTAAAACAGTGGCTAAATATCCAACATCGGAGATTTCACCATCTCACATATGTAACCATAAAACGTAGTTTTTCTCGAGGGTCCACGATCTGACCAAACAATTCTAATTTCGATACTGTGTGTCCAAAAGTCCAATGCGCTATAAAACAATTTGATTACGCTATTATGACCACAAGGAGATCTTGAACCTAACAAATGAAATGCTTTACAAATGGAGAGGATATTGCATAGCGCCACTCATTACTTTGGCGATAAAACGTGAGGTGGGCCTATAAGGTCTTTGGCTTTGACGTCGTGCCGATCAGTCTGTTAACCTTTAGGCCTATTTGCGAATTTCGCGTTTTGCAAATCTCTTGAAAGAATAAATTTTGTATCTTTGAATAATTTTGTCGGGTATTTAGGGACTGGTCAGTTTCTTCAGCCTGAGGGGGGGCGTTGGATTCATGGGGGGGGGGGGTTCACCCTGTTTTTGACTTTGGTGATAGGGGGGGTCACCATGTTTTTGAAATGCCCAATAGGGGGGGTCAGTGTGTTTTTGAATTTTGACACAGGCTCATCATTGCCTAAAATGCTAGTGTCAGCCACAAATTTCATCATTCAGTTGTATTTTTCGGCGCGCCCTTCGGGCGCGTAACTTTAATAATCAGTCATATTTTTCAGCACGCCAAACTTTAACATATCAAGCATACATACATCAGAGATATCTGTATGTTCAATATTTTTCAGCGTGCTCTTCAAGCTCATTACTTTTATATATCAGACATTTTTCAGCATGCCCTTCAGGTGCATGACTTTAATATACAAGGCATATATATCGGAGATATCAGGATGTTTCATATTTTTCGGCGCGCCCTTCGGGCGCCATACTTTAATATTTCAGAGATATCTTGATGTTTGCTAAGTGAAAGTGTACCATTATGAAATCTGCATTTCATATGAAAAGGATGACAAATTCCTGATACTTTTCTGTTCTCTCTATGAGAATTCAGTATGAGAAAGCAACATGCACAAATATTTCACAATATATATTTGATACAGTGACTTATTTTAGAAATAGAAAAATGACAAGATATCTTTCCTTCTCATTGATGCAATTATTTTCCTTTGTGTCACTGGTTTTCTGTAGAAAGATGCTTTTTTATGAACAAAATAACAGTTAAAAAAGGCAGTTTTTGTCATTATTACCTGTGCTTTTATGGTTTCAATGTTACAAGAAAAGGTCCTCTCAGACACTGTACACATCAGATTTGGCTAAAAAGCTCTCTATGGCTCCTCGGGAGATTTAATTGGATGGTTGGCAAGTCTTAACACCCATCAAAGTTTTTGATTCACTGCTTTTTCCTCTTTGATATTAATGATTGACATCCATTCCTGTACAACAGTTCAGGACATCCGGTTTAAGCATAGAAAGTGTGAAATACATTCACTGCTCATTCGAAAATACAGCTCATTCAAAATGTACTGTATTCAAACTTTAAGATTGACACTTTGAAATTCCTATCTTACAACTGACATGTCAACAATTTCATTAAAACATAGAATGACTATTTAAAATATAAATATATATGTAAAATGTAAAATATAATGTATATATATATATATATATATATATATATATATATATATATATATATATATATATATATATATATATATATATAATTTATGTCCACCTTTTGTTTTACCTATGTTGCGCGCCGGGGGGGGGGGGGTCACCCTGTTTTCGAAATTTGGAATAGGGGGGTCACCCTGTTTTCAAAATTTGGAATAGTGGGGGTCAGCCACTTTTTGACGTCGGCAAAAAATAATCCACCGGCCCCCCCAGGCTGAAGAAACTGACCAGTCCCTTAGCTTAGCAAAACATTTTGTTAAACATCTGTACATACAGGAAAAGTTTAACGTTACTATCCCTCGTCTTTAGGGACAGCAGGACATCTGTCAAGTGTTACTGGTCCGGCATGAAAACAGTTGGTCTTAGGCCACGGGGTTAGCGTGAATTTCGCACGCTGGCTGTGCGTGGCAGGTTGGGTGTAACCTCGCTCTGCATGGCAGGGCTGTGTGTTACCGGCGTCATACGGCCTGCCCAATGTGGTGGGAGGCCGTATAACGCCGGAAACACACCGCCCTGCTACGCAGGTGTAACCACAGTCCCTCTGGGGATGGAGGGACTGTAACTGCCTAGCATAGCTACGGAGACATGACACCGTCGGCTACCCGACCCAGCCCAGTTCCGCCGCCGAAAACAATCGATTTTTAATCCGAAATCGTGGTCGACCTATGTTTTCGAGCACGATAAACTATTCTAGATATGCGATATGCTGAGCTGCGCTTTAAAACTTAAGCAAAGCCCGGTTTTTTCTCTCTGTCCAAGGAGACAGACCAAATCACACAGCCGCCATTGTGATGTGCAATGATTTCTGGGTAGAGTTCAAATGCAGGTCAAATAATGAGTTCAGATAATAAAGTAGGTCAAATAATTGAAAGCCAAGCTAATGTCATAATAATGTCGTAATCATGACCAAATAATCGCATAATAATGGCTAGTAATGACACAAAAATGACCCAATCACCAAATAATGAAATAATAATGATGAGATAAGTTCCAAATCAAGACATAAATACTAAATAATAGCAAAACAACCGAATTAACATAATAAATTCATAATAATGTCAAGATAATATCAAGATAATGTCGTAATCATGACCAAATAATCGTGTAATAAAGACCAAATAATGACATAAAAATGACCAAATCACCTAATAATGGCAAAATAATGATGAAATAAGTTCCAAATCAAGACATCAAAGCCGAATAATTGAAAAAGAACCGAATAAACATAATAAATTCATAATAATGTCAAGGTAATGTCGTAATAATCACCAAATAATCGCATAATAAAGACCAAATAATGACATAAAAATGACCAAATCACCAAATAATGGCAAAATAATGATGAAATAAGTTCCAAATCAAGACATCAATGCCGAATAATTGAAAAAGAACCGAATTAACATAATAAATTCATAATAATGTCAAGGTAATGTCGTAATAATCACCAAATAATCGCATAATAAAGACCAAATAATGACGTAAAAATGACCAATCACCAAATAATGGCAAAATAATGATGAAATAAGTTCCACATCAAGACATCAATGCCGAATAATTGAAAAAGAACCGAATTAACATAATAAATTCGTAATAATGTCAAGGTAATGTCGTAATAATCACCAAATAATCACATAATAACATCAGCTTGCGATACCTGCCAAAAAAGCGTTTGAATGTAGAGACAAGTCTTGCTGTTATTTTTGGAACAGATCTTGATTTCAAATTATCCGAGAGTTCCTCAGAAGTTTTTAATATCCATATTTGATTATACCATTCCGAGAACAGACAACATTGCAGTTTACCTGAAGTACCCGTTTAACGGTACAAAGAACAGAAGTAAGTATCTCTGATAACTCTGTTGTTGAACATTTTGAAGACCCTGCGATAATCTGAGCTTTGTATTGTGTTTTGTGGAGTTTTGGTATCCAGTATAAGCTAGAAAACTAATTGTGGTCATCCTCCGTTGAAATATTAACAATATCCATAAATGACTTATGGTTTGCCAAAATTTCAGTTTTGTTGAACATTGACTGTCTGTGAGTGGAGTTGGTGGAGGTCTTAGTTACACCAAGTTCGGCTGTAAGACATTCAAAATTATATATCTTACAGACAAATACAATGTTATTGGCAGCTTTATCAGCATATTTGTCATTGATATCATTTAGACATTTAAGAGCATGCAGATCTTTAAATACAGAATGGTTCTTCTGCAAACATGTGATTTAGTCGACCAATACGGCCACGCACTATTTTCCTCACAGATTTGACCCATTTGACAGTGTGTCTAGCTCTACATCCTCCCTTTTAGCCAATGTTCTGGCATATTCCTCAAAAGAGTCTATTAGAATCCTAAAATATTGGTTCCGGTTGATCCTGCGAGGTTCTCTTAACTTGGCCTCACAAGATAATATCTTACGAAAGGTGTAATGATCAACCAAATTCAGGTCACCAGTGATGACATGGCCAACCGGAGTATATTTGATAGGAGATGTAGAGCAGTGTCTGAAGGAATTCATCAATTTTTAAGTGCCGCAATGCCTTAATGTAATTGAATATTTTCTAAGAGATTGCCATGGTCTACCGATATGACAGAATAGGTACAGACTGGTTCCGAAGTCGCAAGTCTATGTGTGCAAGAATTTCATTTCGGAATTTCATCGACATGTCGATCCACTATACATTGTAGTCTATGAGGAATCTATGAATATTTCTTTATAAAACACAAAACTAGGTCAATCTGTGTATTTTTGTACTCTGTACTTGATTAGACTAAGATGGATACAACTGCATGTGTGCAAAAGAAATTTGATTTTGGAATTTCAAATGTTGATTCACTATTTATTGTAGGCTATGAGGAAACTACAAATGACGCATAGGTTATCAGCCTTCAAATTCTTATTTAAAGGTTGCGTGACCTGAAGCTTCCAGTTCTTATTTATGACACCATGCACTATTCTAAATAGTTTGTATGTACTATTCTAAATAGTTCGTTTTCTGTCAAAGTCCTCAAAAAATAAACATATACATGAACGTTTGTTATTGACCTATACCAAATGTATTGTCAATGGGAAAATGATATCAAATAAGTTATCTTCCAAATTGTTATTGATAGGTTAAGTTGAAACTTTTAGTCATTATAGAGTACAGTTTTGCACAACAGAGGGGTTGGGTAAATAGAAATCATGACAACCTAAATCTTTTGCCACAATGTGGCTGCTTGGATCATCAATTAATTGTTTAATATACCCTTAAACTTGCGCCCGAAAGGCGCGACGAAAAGAAAATGGCAGGAAATGAAAGTACCGGAAGGTATTTGAAAAGGAATTTGATATTCGATAAATTTTCAAGCCCCCGTTTGCAACATTTTTTTCAGATCGTCCCGGCGTGTTGAAATCTTTTTCAAGTACCCCCCTGAAACCTCCTGCCCCTCCCTTCAGAGGTGTTTGCAAATGCAGCCTTACTTCCCCTCTCTTAAGAAACTCTGTCTTGACTTTTGGCATGTACTTCTTTGAAACTGATCATTTTTGACTTCCGAGTGTCTTCACGCGAATTTATGTTTGGTCATGGAGATATGAGACACGTGCAGCAAGTCGCCAACAGAAAAAAAAACAGTCATGACCTTTATGGGATGACAGTGTGTACACTCAGACTCCCCCGCAAGTGAAAAATGACGTATTTCTTCTAATATTTCTGAGCAGTTTTTATTGTATTCTTTCCTAGTGACCTTTATTTTTTCAGGAATTTATTTTGTTTTTATTAATTCATAATGCAAAAAATGTCAACTTTTTCTGAAATTTTAAATATTGCCCTAGGCTTTCCAACCATCTTAATTTTCTTTGAATGCATTGCTAAACTACAGTGATTTATTGAAAGGTGCTGGAGGTGTTTTAACCTGATATGATTTAAACTGTACTTAATGTTTCTTTCCTGCTCGAAATCAAAATGACAGCAGTAAAAGAATTTGAGCATATTTATTTCTGCTAGGATAATATGGTACATTTAATGACCTTGGGAATTAATTTCTGGGGAATATTGTTCATGATGTTCGTGATGTTGATCATAACACTCTATGTGGCAAACAGGTGGCAAAAGTTTAACTTGACAGAAAACTGCAATATTTACTGAAACACATGAACATTTTCATTTTATATCTCAATTTTGTTCTTTAATAGCGACCACAAAGTCGTTTACTCTATGAAACTCTTCACATCATTTCCTCTGAAGGGTCCACCATGATTTTTATAAGGTTAAAGGTATGTGCATTGCCTCATGTTAAGCTTGTTGATATAGTCTGCACATGCACAGGTAAATAGGTGAAAAATCGCAATCATACCAATCCATAATCCAATAACACTAGGTCAAAATTTGTAAGACAATAGTTGTAAACATAGACACAAAACAGCACAGAACAGACAGTAAATAGACGGTACAAACAAAGTCAAATTCATGAAAGAAAGATATATGGACCTCTGGCCAAAAGACCAAGAAGTGATGTCAGGTGTTTCGAAAATAGTAAGCGCATCCTGCCCCACATGTGGCACCCGCCATATATCAATCTGTAAGTCAGATAGGTAGTGGTCACTAACTAAGGCCCAATGTCACCGATGCCATCAGTGATCATTTGTCGAAGAGAGATATTGTATTTATCTACCAGCTTGCGATACCTGCCAAAAAGCGTTTGAATGTAGAGACAAGTCTTGCTCTGGTGTAACCTTGATTTAACAGTTTGAAAGAGAGATGGCCATGTCTCTCTACAAAATCACCATATGAACTGCATGCTCTTGCATATCGTATAAGCTGGGAAATGTATACCCCATAAGCAGGTGAGAGTGGAATATTACTGATGAGGTGTGGAAAATTAATTATACTAAAGTTGAAATCATCTCTCTTGTCATATAGCCTAGTAGAAAGGTGTCAAATTCAAGTAAAATGTCCAGATATGAAGCAGAAGAGGCCGTTTCTGTAGTTTCTTTAATCTCCAATTCTGGAGGATAAATCATAGCGAGATATTTACTGAATTCAGAGTTATTCAATGAAATAACATCGTCTATGTATCTAAATGTTAGGTTGAAAGTACGAGCTACAGAGACCTTTTTCTGCTTGATAAGGTTCTGGATAAATTCTGCCTCGTATGAGAACAGAAATAAGTCGGCAAGTAAGGGAGCACAGTTAGTGCCCATGGGAATTCCTATACACTGTTGGAAAATATGTCCTCCAAATTCAACAAATATGTTGTCAATGAGGAAATCAAGCATACTGATAATATCTTTCTCGGTATAAAACACTTTAGCGTTAGTAATATTTTTAACAAAATATGTAGAATTATACCCTAATACCAGATATTTGTAACGGCGTGAACCGTTTTTTGTAGAAAAATGCTTGGTTGATGATGTTTTTCAAGCGTTCTTTCAATTTATCATGTGGTATTGTGGTATACAATGTGGAAAAATCGAAAGTTTTAATAGATGTTATTTTGAAACAGATCCTGATTTCAAATTTTCCAAGAGTTCCTTCGAATTTTTAATATCCACATTTGATTTATACCACTCCGAGAAAAGACAACATCACAGTATGATTGAAGTCCCTGTTTAACAGTACAAAGAACAGAAGTCAGTATCTTCGATAACTCTGTTGTTGAACATTTTGAAGATCCTGCGATAAACCTAGCTTTGTATGGTGTTTTGTGGAGCTTTGGTATCCAGTATAAGCTAGGCAACTTATTATGGTCATCCTTTGTTGTAATATGAAAATTATCCATGAATGACTTATGGTTTGCCAAAATTTCAGATTTGTTGAACATTGACTGTCTGTAAGTGGAGTTGGTGGAGGTCTTAGTTACACCAAATTCGTCCATAAGACATTCAAAATAATACTTCTTACAGACAAATACAATGTTATTGGCAGCTTTATCAGCAGGGACGACAACACATTTGTCATGGATATCATTCAAACACTTAACAGCGTCAGGATCTTTAAATACAGAATAGGGTCTTCTGTGATTTTAGTCGACCAATACGGCCGAGCACTATTTTCTTCACAGATTTGACCCATTCTGACAGTGTGTCCAACTCTACATCCTCCCTTTTAGCCCATGTTTAGCCTATAACAACATTTTTATTACCACGACACCTCATTCATAGACATGCCGTGTTGAGAAACTGAAGTCTGGGCATTACCGTCTTAATATACCGAATAAAAATATGAAAAATCTCCTCGGGATACAGCAACAGTCCTAATTATCATAAAATGAGAAAAAGGATCTTCACTGAGAAAAAGCATGGGTTTATTAATATTTTACGTGATGGCTGGTAATAGTCCAAATGCCCGGTGAAATGTTATATTGACTGCTATTCTCTTTTTATATTTAGTGACTGACATCAATTTTTGTAGGACACGGCTGTGGTCAACTAGTTTTGCATGTACTTGGGATAACCCACATTTAAATTTCTATACTACAGCTGAAATAGCCTGCAGACAACTAAATTACCAAAATATTCACTAAAACAGAATGTTCAAAACCATTCACCCTTTGTTGGTGACAGGGAATGGGGTCAGCATATTTTTATTTTTCCATGAGGAGTTCTGCAACTTTTAACGCCAGCAAAAATAATCCGAATCATATGGCCGATGAAATTGCACTGACATGTTATACTGTTCAATTGTTATACAGGAGAATTGTCAATTCTCCTTTATAACATTTGAAAATTGATTGTTTTATGCCGATGGTACAACGTCTTTGTGTAGCTTCAGGATCGTACATATTTTCCGTCGGCTAAGCCGTGTTTTTCTTCATTGTTTTCCCATCAGTGATGCGTGGTAAGGTTATTAATTCTACCAATCAATATAATTCAAAAGCACTTTTCTATTTGTGGGCGGTATCAAACGCACACGCCAATTACAATATTACCGCAACATAGAAAGTGAAACCTCAAATTTTCCAAAAGTTCCTTACACATGAAACCCATTCCTAATAAATGAATGCCCAATCTTTGCATATGGTTCTTCCTAAATTTATCGATCTGAATCTCTTTAGCTTTCCAAAGTGGAATCGCTTATAACCTGACTCCGTTAAAATCTTGAAACTTTGTAACTACGATGTATTATAATTATTTCTCTTGTATCTTTTAGGTCATGGGGGTATATTACTTGGCGGACCCTCCTGTCATTACTATCAATTTTGTAAGCATATGTTGAAGCACTGGAATCTAGATGGTAAGATATATTGCACTTCATCCTGTTCTCACTCATAGGATGTCTATCTCTCTTTTTGTCAGCTGGTGTACTTGCCGGTATGTTAGAGCATTGGTTTGTCTGAGTGATAGCTGAAGAATGACTATATAGTTTATTAGAAATAAAAGGGACCAATGCATTTGTTTGGTATTTTTATGAAACTATTTTCGTGACCCTCAATGAGTCCAGTAGACTACAAATTGTTATATTCCAATCCCTAAATGTTGTCCGGCAGGGTACGATTGGTGGCCAACTCTGTGGCAGCAATCTTGGATTCCCATGAAAAACTTTGATTATTACGTCTTACGCACTAGACATCGTGCATGGCAAGTAACGCCGATTTTATTATATTTAGAAATATTAAAAATATCGCAAATTTTGTATCGGCATGTAAATTCTAATGGGGTGCATAACCCACTCAAATATAAATGTCATCCTATCTATGATTTTCAATCGCTAGTTTGTCATTGGCTATTGATAACTTTCTCTGATTTGCCAGTATTCACAATTTTTGCTGCGATCTACGACATTCACAAAAACAATATTTGGCATATTTTTAGAGACAGATACAGTTTGCAGGGAGCATTGCCCGATCTCTACATAAATTTGGCATTAAGAATTTATCGTACCGTTTTCACTTAGGATTTAATAAACATTAATAACTAAAAAATGAAGTTTATGACAAACCAAAAAATTAACGGTTAATATATTGTAAAAGTTTCAATAGAGCCGTGTTGATCGTGACTAAATCTTTCAATATTGTTGAGGGTAGCACACTGTAGATCAACTTTTTTAGTATGACATTAGCTTTCGGAGACAACAGTCTCCTTCATCAGATGTTCTTCCAGAATGGACAAAGAAGCAAAAGGCCAAATGCATCGTGGGTAATGGACAATGCCTAAAGGAGGTGTCAATGTGAAACAAAGAGTTTGAGCAAAGGTGTAAAAACACTGTTGAATGAGGACAATGGTTGGAACAACTGGGGCAAAATACAGCAAGCAAGCAAGTGTCCGTATAAAAAGACTGTGGAGAAAATTTATTAGGTTACATATTTCATGAGACTTAAAGAGAGTCAATAAATGTCCTCTATAATTTTGGCTTTTGTTTATTGAGTATGTCCGAGATGCACTTGTCATATGTTTGTTTTTGACCATAAGCTATGACGATATTCAGAATATCCAACAATGCAACAAAGGTAAAGCTTCTCTGCATTTCGTGCAAATTTTGGTAGTTTTCGTATGGTGCATATAGTATGCATGTCGAAAGTGTACTTAATGAATGTGTCACTGTTTTTTTTCGGATAAAAACTGATTAGCCGCGGCGAGACACAGATGTAATCGGCTCGGCAGTGCACAGTCTCTACTTCAGAGTGGAGAGACTATGGATAAAACTGGGGCCTATGATTCGAAAGTTTGCCAGAGATTTTCATCATCGCCCGCCTAAAGTTTATCCCCATTTAACAAATCTTTTCGAATTATTTATAAATTGTATGGGATACCATGTTGTCCCACTTGAACTTTGTTCTTTAAGCCGAGAAGCAAGGATGTCTAATTTTGTTCTACTTTGTCTACGGTAGTGTTTATTTTTTGTGTTTTCTTGACATAAATAAAGATAAATGTTGTCGTTCACATGCTCTGAATCTTAGTTTTTTGTAAAGTCTTTCAACTTTTGAGTACAAACTGTACACTAAAACGCAGAAAACAGCTTTGTCTCGCTGTGGCTAATCAATGAAACACCAAAACTCTATACACACCACAACACACTAAACTGAAAAAACAAGATATGGCCTGTAAAGTCCGTAAATGTAATTATCTCCAAAAATGTAACATCAACCACAAATGTAATAAAATTAACCACAAATGTAATAAACCAGCCAACCATACATGTAACAACCCAAAACCACAAATGTAATAAACAAATTAACCATAAATGTAATAAAACTCAGCCATAAATGTAATAAACTTGATCTTGCATATGTCATCATTTGCTTATCAATGTCCTGAGTTAATTAACAAGTAATTTAATAAGACTAGTGTAATGCCATTGCTTACTTTCATGAAACTAGATTTCCTTTCCGAACAGAGTAGAATACTTTGAGAACACTAACAGAAAATGGTGAGGTACCGATCAAACCGTTAGATCATGGAAGTGGAACAGCATTTCCAGACATTGATAATTACATAATAAGCAGGCGTCAAAATAACTCGTCAAATAGTGATACCACACGTTTATGACTCAGAACAAATAACAGAGAAATTTACAACCTTATAACAGAAACTTACGACACAAAACATATTGACAAGAACATATATCTATATTTTAATCTAGTAAAAATAATATGAACACAGTAGAACAAAATTGGACAACTTAACATCCCAAGTGAACGAACAAACTTCAGGTGGGACAACATAGGAATACAGACAATCTAACGATTATTCCACACAATTTATCCACTGAAGAAGAATTTGAGGCGACTGATGAACAAAAAGTACGGCGAATTTCGAAAAAAAGGCGTTATAGGATTGTAGTGTCATACAATTTCTCCACTCTGGAGTAGAGACTGCACTGACACTCAGATTACAGGTGTGTCTCGCCATGGCTCATCAGTTCTGTACACAAAACGGGGAAGCGTAAAATACATTTTTAAATATACAAAACACACAAAACGCAAAAATTAAGATATGAATAATGTGTGGAGTTACTTTCCTGATTAAAAAGATAAATATTTAAGGGCCAATTTCTCAATTTCAACGACAAAATGGATTTATTACATTTATGGTTGACAAGTGTTACATTTATGGGTGACTTTTTATTACATTAATGGTTACCATTTATTAATAGTTTGGTTGGTGTTTTTATTACATTTATGGTTCGGGGTTTTTTTACATTTATGGGTGCACTTTATTACATTTATGGTTGATGTTACATTGTGGAGATTATTACATTTATGGAGGTAACATCTGAAGATTTGTCTTCTCTTTATTACACTTGGTGGCACGCTAAAACATTTGAAACCGTGGTTTAAGTTTTTTCCAAGTACCTTACTGTGTTTGAGTTTCTCTTTTAGGTTTCCCTAAGTAAATGTATTTTTGCTATTCAAATAGAGAGGCACAGATACCGCTGTGCTAAACACGCAAATAATCAGGTTGATTGGTCTGCACTAAAATGCTATGCGTATACCACCATTGGTAGTGGATCATGATCAGCTTGCCGAATCTTAAGCTACAACTAGTTATATATTGATTTTAACAGTGTGCCTAGTACTCTCGATTGTATACCATGTTCATATATTGAATGAAATTTCAATGTCATATAAGATGCGCACTTCTTAGCACCTTATTGTAGCGGACTCACTTAAAATCAACAAGTTGTGCACATTTTGTGCAGCAGACTAGAGTCTTAAGTTAAATGACACTTTTAGGGGACATTCAAATCTAATATAAATACTAAAAAGCCAAAAAATGCTTCTAATTACTCTGTTTCTGTGCACTCTATTCAAACAAAATTTGAGAGTTATATAACAGCAAAGATATGGCTAGTTTGTATTGGACAAAATGTTCATAGTTTGCACCATAGACTACAATTTGCATGTTAAAGATATTTTTCGGTGAGAATAAATTTCCGTATATTTGTTAGTAGATTTTTGCTTAAAATAAATAAATATATCGGCTAATTTTATGTGCGTATAGATTTATAAGATCCTATTGTGCATGCTTCGGTTTCATATATATATATATATATATATATATATATATATATGTGTGTGTGTGTGTGTGTGTGTGTGTGTGTGTGTGTGTGTGTGTGTGTGTGTGTACATAGATAGATAGATAGATAGATAGATAGATAGATAGATAGATAGATAGATAATATGTAGCTATTCTGATAGACAAAGATTACATCGCTTTCCTATGTTAGAGTAACTTGATACTCTGTCAATATTTGACCAAATAATGTCAAACACCAGATTCTTTTGTTTTATGGACCGGACGAACTTGCATAGTTCCGTTCAGTGCCAATATCTTTCTTTTCGGAATGATTGCGAGTGATTAGCAAAGTCCGTCTTACAGGTGTTATCCGTATCGTCGATGTAAACCTTCTCCGTGCTGTCCCCCGTTGATACCTTGGCCTCGAAAACCACACCTTTGACTTGACAGTTACCCTTCAAGGGGCATGCAGACTTGTCCCTGTAATTACAATCATCTGCTCGATCTTTATGTTGGTGTTCGGTGATTACTCTCTTATAATAAGATTGGATTATACGAGTAATATTCTGCATAAAACTGTAACACACTTTAATTGTGTTTCTATTAAAGATCTTGTGAAGCTTAGACACCGTTGGAAAGTGTTTGTCAACAAGCTGAAGGAATTTCTTGCCGTTTCCACGTTGTTGCTGAAAGGGTACAAACCTGTTATTTCCTGGGTTGGTAACACTGCTGGTGGACAGAATTGTCCCCGAGGTTATCGTTCGCCCAGTTAAAGCGATGAAATTTGTTTCTTCGCTTCGATAAAGTGTGTATGTGCCAAGTGTGTATGTGCGATGTATGATAGTGAGCATGCGTGCGTGAGTGCTTCACGAACTCTACAACGTGTTGAGCGGTCTCAGTCAGAAAAATGTAACAACTTAGCCGGCTATTGAACCACTCTTTTTTGGGAGTGGAGATTTAGCCGAGCGGTTCTCTCTGTGGCCTCTGAGCTAGGCGACTGATGCCGTATGTTGTGGGTTCGAATCCGATTGAAAACTAGCCGTATTTTCTACCCTGGGTTGGTAACACTGCTGGTGGACAGAATTGTTCCCGAGGTTATCGTTCGCCCAGTTAAAGCGATGAAATTCGTTTCTTCGCTTCAATAAAGTGTGTATGTGCCAAGTGTGTATGTGCCATGTATGATAGTGAGCATACGTGCGTGAGTGCTTCACGAACTCTACAACGTGTTGAGCGGTCTCAGTCAGAAAATGTAACAACTTAGCCGGCTATTGAACCACTCTTTTTTGGAGTGGAGATTTAGCCGAACGGTTCTGTCTGTGGCCTCTGAGCTAGGCGACTGATGCAGTATGTTGTGGGTTCGAATCCGATTGTAAAACTAGCCGTATTTTTCTACCCTGGGTTGGTAACACCTGCTGGTGGACAGAATTGTCCCCGAGGTTATCGTTCGCCAAGTTAAAGCGATGAAATTTGTTTCTTCGCTTCGATAAAGTGTGTATGTGCCATGTATGATAGTGAGCATACGTGCGTGAGTGCTTCACGAACTCTACAACGTGTTGAGCGGTCTCAGTCAGAAAATGTAACAACTTAGCCGACTATTGAACCACTCTTTTTTGGGAGTGCAGATTTAGCCGAGCGGCTCTGTCTGTGGCCTCTGAGCTAGGCGACTGATGCCGTATGTTGTGGGTTCGAATCCGATTGTAAAACTAGCCGTATTTTCTACCCTGGGTTTGTAACACTGCTGGTGGACAGAATTGTCCCGAGGTTATCGTTCGCCCAGTTAAAGCGATGAAATTTGTTTCTTTGCTTCGATAAAGTGTGTATGTGCGATGTATGATAGTGAGCATACGTGCGTGAGTGCTTCAGGAACTCTACAACGTGTTGAGCGGTGTCAGTCAGAAAAATGTAACAACTTAGCCGGCTATTGAACCACTCTTTTTTGGGAGTGGAGATTTAGCCGAGCGGTTCTGTCTGTGGCCTCTCAGCTAGGCGACTGATGCCGTATGTTGTGGGTTCGAATCCGATTGAAAACTAGCCGTATTTTCTACCTGGGTTGGTAACACTGCTGGTGGACAGAATTGTCCCCGAGGTTATCGTTCGCCCAGTTAAAGCGATGAAATTTGTTTCTTCGCTTCGATAAAGTGTGTATGTGCGATGTATGATAGTGAGCATACGTGCGTGAGTGCTTCATGAACTCTACAACGTGTTGAGCGGTCTCAGTCAGAAAAATGTAACAACTTAGCCGGCTATTGAACCACTCTTTTTTGGGAGTGGAGATTTAGCCGAGCGGTTCTGTCTGTGGCCTCTCAGCTAGGCGACTGATGCCGTATGTTGTGGGTTCGAATCCGATTGAAAACTAGCCGTATTTTCTACCCTGGGTTGGTAACACTGCTGGTAGACAGAATTGTCCCCGAGATTATCGTTCGCCCAGTTAAAGCGATGAAATTTGTTTCTTCGCTTCGATAAAGTGTGTATGTGCGATGTATGATAGTGAGCATGCGTGCGTGAGTGCTTCATGAACTCTACAATGTGTTGAGCGGTCTCAGTCAGAAAAATGTAACAACTTAGCCGGCTATTGAACCACTCTTTTTTGGGAGTGGAGATTTAGCCAAGCGGTTCTGTCTATGGCCTCTCAGCTAGGCGACTGATGCCGTATGTTGTGGGTTCGAATCCGATTGAAAACTAGCCGTATTTTCTACCCTGGGTTGGTAACACTGCTGGTGGACAGAATTGTTCCCGAGGTTATCGTTCGCCCAGTTAAAGCGATGAAATTTGTTTCTTCGCTTTGATAAAGTGTGTATGTGCGATGTATGATAGTGAGCATGCGTGCGTGAGTGCTTCACGAACTCTACAACGTGTTGAGCGGTCTCAGTCAGAAAAATGTAACAACTTAGCCGGCTATTGAACTACTCTTTTTTGGGAGTGGAGATTTAGCCGAGCGGTTCTGTCTGTGGCCTCTGAGCTAGGCGACTGATGCCGTATTTTGTGGGTTCGAATCCGATTGTAAAACTAGCCGTATTTTCTACCGTTGGTTGTAACACTGCTGGTGGACAGAATTGTCCCCAAGGTTATCATTCGCCCAGTTAAAGCGATGAAATTTGTTTCTTCACTTCGATAAAGTGTGTATGTGCGATGTATGATAGTGAGCATACGTGCGTGAGTGCTTCACGAACTCTACAACGTGTTGAGCGGTCTCAGTCAGAAAAATGTAACAACTTAGCCGGCTATTGAACCACTCTTTTTTGGGAGTGGAGATTTAGCCGAGCGGTTCTCTCTGTGGCCTCTGAGCTAGGCGACTGATGCCGTATGTTGTGGGTTCGAATCCGATTGAAAACTAGCCGTATTTTCTACACTGGGTTGGTAACACTGCTGGTGGACAGAATTGTCCCCGAGGTTATTGTTCGCCCAGTTAAAGCAATGAAATTTGTTTCTTTGCTTCGATAAAGTGTGTATGTGCGATGTATGATAGTGAGCATGCGTGCGTGAGTGCTTCACGAACTCTACAACGTATTGAGCGGTCTCAGTCAGAAAAATGTAACAACTTAGCCGGCTATTGAACCACTCTTTTTTGGGAGTGGAGATTTAGCCAAGCGGTTCTGTCTATGGCCTCTTAGCTAGGCGACTGATGCCGTATGTTGTGGGTTCGAATCCGATTGAAAACTAGCCGTATTTTCTACCCTGGGTTGGTAACACAGCTGGTGGACAGAATTGTCCCTGAGGTTATCGTTCGCCCAGTTAAAGCGATGAAATTTGTTTCTTCGCTTTGATAAAGTGTGTATGTGCGATGTATGCTAGTGAGCATGCGTGCGTGAGTGCTTCACGAACTCTACAATGTGTTGAGCGGTCTCAGTCAGAAAAATGTAACAACTTAGCCGGCTATTGAACCACTCTTTTGAGATTTAGCCGAGCGGTTCTGTCTGTGGCCTCTCAGCTAGGCGACTGATGCCGTATGTTGTGGGTTCGAATCCGATTGAAAACTAGCCGTATTTTCTACCCTGGGTTGGTAACACTGCTGGTGGACAGAATTGTCCCCGAGGTTATCGTTCGCCCAGTTAAAGCGATGAAATTTGTTTCTTCGCTTCGATAAAGTGTGTATGTGCCATGTATGATAGTGAGCATACGTGCGTGAGTGCTTCACGAACTCTACAACGTGTTGAGCGGTCTCAGTCAGAAAAATGTAACAACTTAGCCGGCTATTGAACCACCATTTTTTGGAGTGGAGATTTAGCCGAGCGGTTCTGTCTGTGGCCTCTGAGCTAGGCGACTGATGCCGTATGTTGTGGGTTCGAATCCGATTGTAAAACTAGCCGTATTTTCTACCCTGGGTTGGTAACACATCTGGTGGACAGAATTGTCCCCGAGGTTATCGTTCGCCCAGTTAAAGCGATGAAATTTGTTTCTTCGCTTCGATAAAGTGTGTATGTGCCATGTATGATAGTGAGCATACGTGCGTGAGTGCTTCACGAACTCTACAACATGTTGAGCGGTCTCAGTCAGAAAAATGTAACAACTTAGCCGGCTATTGAACCACTCTTTTTGGGAGTGCAGATTTAGCCGAGCGGCTCTGTCTGTGGCCTCTGAGCTAGGCGACTGACGCCGTATGTTGTGGGTTCGAATCCGATTGTAAAACTAGCCGTATTTTATACCCACGGTTGGTAACACTGCTGGTTGACAGAATTGTCCCTGAGGTTATCGTTCGCCCAGTTAAAGCGATGAAATTTGTTTCTTCGCTTCGATAAAGTGTGTATGTGCCATGTATGATAGTGAGCATACGTGTGTGAGTGCTTCACGAACTCTACAACGTGTTGAGCGGTCTCAGTCAGAAAAATGTAACAACTTAGCCGGCTATTGAACCACTCTTTTTTGGGAGTGGAGATTTAGCCGAGCGGTTCTGTCTGTGGCCTCTGAGCTAGGCGACTGATGCCGTATGTTGTGGGTTCGAATCCGATTGAAAAACTAGCCGTATTTTCTACCCTGGGTTGGTAACACTGCTGGTGGACAGAATTGTCCCCGAGGTTATCGTTCGCCCAGTTAAAGCGATGAAATTTGTTTCTTCGCTCGATAAAGTGTGTATGTGCCATGTATGATAGTGAGCATACGTGCGTGAGTGCTTCACGAACTCTACAACGTGTTGAGCGGTCTCAGTCAGAAAAATGTAACAACTTAGCCGGCTATTGAACCACTTTTTTTTGGGAGTGGAGATTTAGCCGAGCGGTTCTGTCTGTGGCCTCTGAGCTAGGCGACTGATGCCGTATGTGTGGGTTCGAATCTGATTGTAAAACTAGCCGTATTTTCTCCTCGCTGATGGGTTGGTCTTGACATATTCAAATTCATCTGCGTTCCCACTTGACCTTAATACTGTGTTGTTGTGATCTTTGAATTTATCAAAGATGCCCTTATCACTGGAGATTGTCGAGATGCACTTCCTTATTGAATCAGGTATGAATTTATTATAGGTGGTGGGTGGTTAGACATTGTTCGGTCGTTTGGTTACTGTCGGACAGAACTTGACGTCATTTAGATTAAATGGCACGTCCAAGAAGTTTGTTATTTTCTGCTTTGTCTCAATCACTGCGGCCAAAGGTATGTCTGAGTGTACGGTATTCCGCGAAGCATATTCCCTACCTCACAGCGCTTTCAGCCGGTCGCTATTGACGATGGCGAACATTGTATCAATTTATTTTAATAGATTATCGATCGAAATCTGCTCGCGTGCCGCTCGTGTGAAGGTCACGTCATGAATATTTCCACAATAACCCGTATATATTGACTTATACACCATAACATAAACGTATACGTTGGTTTCTTGTACCCGAATTAAATCGACGACACTTTTTTCAGTTTTGGTGATACTTTTACGTTTCAGCACATTTTTGCGCACTTTTGCATACTTTGGCCCCATTGTGAACATAGTCTCGCATGCCAGACCTCGAACCTGCATGCGGCGCGAGCGGCGAAGCCGCGGGCTGCGAGTAACCGCAGGTTACGAGGTCTGGCAGGAACCAACTGCTCAGGAATGTAATGACGTCAAAAGTGGGCTGTCTTTCCTATGCTAATAAGTATAACTTTGGACCACCACGTACAGACTGCCATAACGCATTTTCACTGTATTTGTCCACCATGTTTGACATATCTGCGCCGAAAAAAACACTCCGCAAATATCTACGGCGAGAATTTTGTTTGTGAGGCCATTTACCACCAGCTCATCGGCAGTCGAATGGGGCCCAAAGTCTGAGCTTCGTTTGAACGGAGCAAAATGAAAAAGCAAACTCCATAGAGGATGTCGACGATCAACAATCGTAAGCATTGAAGCAACGCCCGGAGCAATCTTAAAATTAGAGATTGGCCATATCCTGTTGGCAAATTCACGGGTACGTCGTCTCCTTCCAGATAACCTGTCATGGCTATCTCCTGCTTCAGTTTCAGGCAGTCCATCACCACTTTCTTCAACGGCATAGATAATTTTTGCAGATTTTTTCATCATGGTGATTTCATGAAGCCGTACTACTGTCTGAGGTCAACGTAAGGCAGTTTACTTCCAATGAAACATTACTATTCCGGATGAATGACATAATCATTCAGTCGATTTCAAAAGGCTATTTTTAGACGCTCAACCTTTATTCATGAATAAACAATAGATGTACTCTTTCATCCAGCCGATTTTCGAAGCATTCTATTGGACAGTATATATAGCACGTTGGTTCTAGCCAGACCTCGTAACCTGCGGTTACTCGCAGCTCGTGGCTTCGCCACTCGCGCATGCAGGTTTCGAGGTCTGGCATACGAGACTGCAATTGTGAACAGGGAACTACACGCGAGTGAGCAAGACAACAATGTATCAATTTCTATAAAAGAATATAGATCAATAACGTTCACAACACGATCACAGTGGGGACTCTGCGTCCGTTCGCCTCCGTTTTATGATATTTTTGTAGTTTACTGGAATTTTCATTGTTGATATTGACCCAAATTTGGTATAAACTACAACAACTTGACAGGTATTTGTTCTATACAACTTAAGAGACGCTAACTGATTAAAATGCCTCAATATAAGACCCTGATTCTGCATATGTAAACGCCGTAAGATTGCCATTGTATTGAGGGCAGGAGTATAATTCAGCGATCGTAAAAATTAAATGCAAATAAAACAAATTTCGTCAAGAAATTCAAAAATCTAAAACCACAGGAATTTGTTAATCACTCAAAGCATAACCGTGCCACCTTTCACTCTCATTGGTTCAGAATTGAGGAATTTGAACGAGCGAGAATTGTGCGGTATGTTCGGTACATTAAGCTCCATTGTTTTCGATGGGGAATCGAGCTGATTCGACACATCGTAAAATGAAAAATACATCTGAAAAAAAACTGTCGGTTTATCTTTAATATTTGATACTACACATCTCATGACGGTTAACTAAAACTTTATGGTTTTGTTTTTTTAGTTCCCCTATTATTGTTATGAAATGATGAGTTAATGGTCGTTTGGCTGTTAACTGTGTTTTTCACCTAAGTTTTCATACGACTGTTATCGCTCAGGTATTTTCGAAATTTCTCCATGAAATTCTTCACAAATAATATAATTGAAAGGGCAGTATATTAGGAGAAATATAATCTGTAACTCTCTCATTAATGTTTAGCTGTGCAGCAAGGAAATACGACGAAATTTTCAACACGACGCGGAAGGTGAATTTTACTCTCTGTACACGGACTCGACGTATATATGTGGCGAAAAGTTTGGACGCTATTGACATACAAAACGGGGTGCCTTTGGGCCGTAGAGATCGTGATCTGTAGCCCCTTTTCAAGAAATACCTTTGTGAATTCCTTTTTCATCTTTTCCGCCTTGCTGGTTGTGGTATCCCTAAGTACACCAACCCCGTCGTCCCTGTATAAGCCGAATAGATCCTTATCATATTTCTTTGTGAGTGTACTGAGGGTATGCAGACCAACCAATTCGTATATTTCAGCACCTTCGAAGCCTACCGTTTCGACGATAAATAAATCCTTATTCTCTCGTTTAATTCAGGGTGTCATGTCGTCAAAGAGAAGGTTTATACTTGAGTGCATTACGATATCAACCACTTCATCTGAAATCGAAGTGTATTCCTTTGCAAAATCGAGTGATTTGCGTAAGAGATTTTCCGAGATTGATTGGTAAAAGTTGAAAATGTTAATGTTAAATGTAATGAATCTACATTTTGACTTATTCCGTATTCCCGTGTACCACTCAATAACAGCTGAAAATGTCTCCATTGATTAACACACGTGCGCGATTTAATTTCATTGTTGATAGTGTCAAGTGTTTGTTTGCTTACTTTGCGCATTTCGCTTTGCTCGGGTTAATGAGTCTGCATGTCGGATTGTTTGTTCATGAAGTTGTTATTGTGGTTTTTCAATGTGATGAAAGCCTGACGCTTAGCAAGTGTGTCCGACCTTTCCGCAATATTGAGTTTACTTGCTATCCCCTTGGCCTCACTGTTAATTTCGTTGTAAATGCTGTCGTTCGGCAACTTGACTTTATAATATTCTCCCGTAACAGCTTTTGATTATAATCAGCGCTAACCTTCCCCGATTTCTTCATTTCACTGATGTCGGATTTGAGCTTTCTTTGGAAGAAGACATTCGCTTTTCTGAATTTAATATTAAACACAACCTCATTAAAGGGTCTCAATTCCTCGACCTGTGGCGGTTGCTTTCTTGATCTAAATCCATATTTGCCATCAAAATTCTGCTGGTCGTCGCTATCATCGTTCTTGATCTTGTAAAATAAACCCACCTGATATGTCCAAAAAAGCTTTCAGCCATCGCAATAAGCTGTACCATGGAGGCTTCATAGAGTAGCCGAAGCTAATTCTCTCAATACTTGATGTAGATACCATGTAGACAAGAGTGCTAAACCAACAAAATTAGGAGCCTTTAATATCGAAGTATACAGATGTCCTCGTGGGAAATTACAGTGCTCGATGCTAAAGCAAAGCGTTATAAATAATAACATAAATGAACTTGAGTAAAGGGAAGTTAAATTTCAAGAAATATTGAGAGGTTATCTGCCTGATTAATATGGTATCGGAAAAATCGTATTTGAACCAATACACTAAAACCATCTTTGGAGAGCCCTTGTCCTGTCCGCATGTATTTTTGTGAATAGATAAGCTTAAGTATATTTTTATTGTGATATGAAGGACACTGCTTCAGTCTCTCCTCGTTTAGAGCTCGGAAGGCAAATTTGACGCATTGACCACTACCACGATGGGATAAATGGCGTGCCTTGCAATTAATTCTTTTTCGTGCATTGGTTAATTGTCAGTGAAACAGCATGGCAAGAATTAAATACCTTTTGTTTTCAAAATGACTACAGGACATAGATCAAGTCTCCCCGATTGGACTAGATCAAGCCTAAATGATGCAATTCATGTGAGTGTTATGATATTTGTGACAACGTCTATGTGGATGGTCCATGTTTGATAAGGCAAGCAGAGAAGGTGTTTATCACGTCCTCGGCACGCCACTTGAACTGTCACCCATGTAGGCGACGTCATGTCTTGTCAGTTTAACAAATATTGCGATCTTTTGTTCGACTTGTTCAATAGTCTATTTACTCATGGAATGACAATATGGCCATTCATTCGCATTGGCGAATTACAGGGTTTGTCTCGGCCAATCGCCTCATGGATGATGAGCATTAGGATACGATGCATGTTGATAATATAGCAATGGATGTGGGAAGGGAGCAGGCACGGTATAGCGTGTGATAAGGCGAATCAATGTATGTTGGCCAGCACGGACCAGTTGTATTGGCCTTGGTCTCCACGCCTCTTTCCAGTGTTAACCATGATTATCGCCAAACCATAATCATCAATTGACGCAAAGATACGACATGAAATCAAAGGCTTCACTATTGGCAAAAAGAACCCCATCTTGCTCTCGAGAGACGCGCCAACTTTTCACCACATATATGTCGAGTAAGCGCACAGAGAGCCAAATCCGTCTTCTGCGCAATGTTAAAAATTTTGCATAATTCGTATCTGCACAGCTAAATGTTCATGAAAGAATTGCAGATTCGATTTCCTTATATGTTCCTCTTTTCATGAAGGAATTCTTAAAATACCTAAGCCATAATACTGTATGCAAAAATAGGTGGACACACAGCCAAGAGCACAAACGATCGATTGTCATTTCATAAAAATAAGGGAGAGAAAATCGAAAAACTAAAAGGATAGAGTTTTTGTGAACCTTCATGAGATGCGTATCTCAAATATTGAAAAAAAGCAACAGCGAAATGAAAAGTTTCAAGTGGCGGGTTTTTCACATGTATGTTTCAGCTTAAGATATGCAAAATAAGCTCGATTCCCGTATAAAACAATGGCGTCTATGCGCGTCTGATGTACCGAACAGATTGCATACTTCTCACCAAATACACTTCCTCAATTCTAAACCAATAATGGCGGATAATGGTAATGTGACATTTTCATTAATGTACAAAAATCGTATTATTTTAGATTTTTGGAATTCTTCATGAAACTTATTATTAATTATTTGTTTTCATTTTACGTTGTGTTGAATAAGTTCGATTTCCCCACAGAAAAATAACAGCAAAGTGCACACTACTCACCGAATAAACGTCCTAAATTCTGAACCAATGATGGTGAAAAGTGGAATGGTGATCCCTTGATTGATATATAAAAACTCGTATCGTTTTAGATTTTTGAATTTTCTAATAAAACTTGTTTTATATTTGCTTTTTGTTTATTCCGAATACTTAAATATATTGTTGCAGTCAATAAAATGACGATCTGGTGGCATTTACATATGCAGAATAGGGGTCTTAAATTGCCAAATATTAATGAGTAAGTGTCTCTTAAGTTGTACAGACCAAATACCTGTACTTGTCAAGTTGTTGTCTTTTATTCGAACTTTAGGTGATATGAATGATGAACATTGCTTTAAATTGGTAAAGATAACACGGAACGGTCAAGATGTTGTAGTGACCTTGAAGGCGGTATAGGGTCCGTCACAGTATGCTACCCCTCAGCGATGTTGTATTCTTGTTTATTGTTTGTTTCTTTGTTTCATTTGTTTCTTTCTTGTTGTGATTGTGGAGGGTGAGTAGGAGTTTTATAATTTTAACATGGGCGTGGTTGGAGTTTGAATGGTGGGATCATGACGTTAAGATACAGATATGCGAATGGATGACTCATAGAATACGACGCAATAGATTAGGTAGCGATGGATGAGGGAATGATGACCAGAAGACACAAGCTTGGCCAAAATACAGGGGCAATGGCACATCCAAGCGTCGTCACCACCTTTCCTATGAGGCCATTCGCATATTTGAATGGCTCAGGGCAGGGAGGCATATGTTACAAGGGGATGCATGTATTGCCATAGCATGGGAGTCGAGGCATTGTAGCAGCCGTGAAGGCGGTATAGGGTCCCTCATTTAATCCAACCACATATCAGGCAGCTTGCTACCAGGCACCCACTGCGGAACAATGACAGTACCCGAAAATTATAACCAAACTGCTGGCACAACTGGTTGTGGTGATGCAGCACCACATGGCCGCCTTCTTCCCCCCTCTTAGGGGCCTGATGAGATGACCAAGCACAGGTCGATTAGACATTATTCGTGATGATTTTTTCCAATAATTATCATAACAAATGATTATGAATATTAATAAATTATTAATATGAATGTTACAGAATATTAAACTTTTTTAAAAAACAATGTCGTCTACTTTGTGTGAATACCGTCTGGAAACCCTATTGTTGTGATACTTATGATTATTAATAAATTATGATTAAGATTATTCAAATCATATTTTACACATTGTAATCTGCATATGTGAACCACACTCTGGAAACCTATGCCAAAATATACAAGCGACACCATTGCCAAGGTTCAGGCTACGGCGAGAGTTACCATTGCCCAGGTTCAGTCCACGGCGAGAGCTACTACACAGTGTATATAAAGAGAAGGTAGCAAGCTCCACTCGACAGTAAACTGACATACCAATGAATTACCTCCGTTTTCTTCACTTCTGCATGTTGATTCTCAAAATTTCTCCCGGTGTTGGCAAGTCTATAAATCAGGCATCAAATCTACCCAGTTTTGACCACTTAGACGGAAAATTTGTGAAGTTTGGGGCTGCGAGAAGGTATATATCGCCCAAAAAATGATGCAGTCGTCACTGAAACGGAGATAATTCATTGGTATGTCAGTGTACTGTCGAGTGGAGCTGGCTACCTTCTCTTTATATACACTGTGTAGTAACTCTCGCCGTGGACTGAACCTGGGCTATAATCATTATATCATAATTGTAATTCATTAGAAATCATAATTATAACAATAATGGGGTTTGCAGACGGTATTCACACAAAGAACACGACATTGTTTTTAAAATAGTTTTAATATTCTGTAACATTCATATTAATAAGTTATTAATATTCATTATCATTGGTTATGATAATAATCTGAAAAATCATCACAAATAATGCCTAATCGACCTGTGGACCAAGTGCCACTGGATGAAATCCAGCAGTGTAGATTTAAGCAGTGACTGCTCATAGTTACTGTATTACACTCCGAGGGCTTGTATTTGTTCTAATGAACTATATATATATATATATATATATATATATATATATATATATATATATATATATATATATATATATATATATATATATATATATATATGTGTGTGTGTGTGTGTGTGTGTGTGTGTATATATAAATATACTTTACAGTTCTCTGTACCATTATTGGCATGGACGTTCAAATCTTCCCGTGCCTCATAAAGGTGCTAATGGCAGAATGCAAGATGTCAGGCACTTAATAGAGTCTTTTTCCATATATGTATAACAGTTTGATTGTAACTATGAAGCAGCACGGGACAGCTTTATCAGCAGTGCCCCCAAATTTAACAAGCCCCAAAACTGAGCAGCTATGAGTATAGGGTATTTTGTTCTTCCAGTCAATTGAGGCCGTCAATGAATTTGCTAGGTTGTGAGATGTGCATGTTGATGGCCTTACTGTGTGGGGAAGAGTTAGCAAGGTTGATTGATAGTTTTGTTGAAGAGTAATGAATGTGTTAGGTTGATGGCCGCGTGTTTGGTGGTTACGTTCTTGAAAAGGATTGAGGGACTCTTGTTTGGAGAAGTTGTGGTGTTGCTTGGCATTGTAGTCAGTTGCATCAAACACATAACATTCTAGCAGTCTCCCATTTCGGCATGGAGTATTACTTGAGCCCCAGTTCAAGGATTGGCATACCTGTGGTTGTAAGACTGCTGCTTGCATAGAGGGTTTCCCATTAGAATGGGTTGCAGACTTTGCTCTAGCATTTTGGGTAATTGGCAAAAAATGGCCTCGTTGACCGCAGATGAAACATGATTCACAAACGATGTGTGCGTCTGTTGGAAATGAAGGAAGTTGAGCTCTGAGTCGGGTTTGCTCCAGTTGACTTTGTCCGGGTAGTGTGCAACGTTCAGGTGAAAGGCTTGATCATAGCCTAGCCAGGCCTCTGGCTTGTAGATTGCGGCTTAAAAGGTGATGAAGCAATGGTAGTTAGCCAAGGGGATCGCTACATGTGGGTGGTAGAAAGTCCAAAGCAAGGACGACATGGAAGCACTGTGACAAGGTCTCAAAATCATAAACGGTTTAGCATTTTAGTTGGGTGGTAAACGTAGCTACTCCAGGATTGTCTTTGCTTGAAGGCTTTTTGTGTTTTGTCTTTGTAGCCTGAGATGTATGAGGACATAGGGCATCAGGGTGTAAGTCACTGAATTCTATGAACTTACTGAGGTTAGCCAAGGTATTGAGTGTTAAATTCTTGTTGTATAGGAGAAGCAGGTCAGCTGGGGATGTAGCAACAGGTGTTTTATCTGTCGAACCCGGCCTTGGGGTGGGTGCTATATTGCTCTCTTGGGGACAGTTGGCTGAGTCGACTGGTAAAAGGGATTTCCATATTTGCTGTTTTGTTGTTGTTGGGGGTGCCGCCAATCGCGGTTGTATCCAAGATGTGCTGTGCACTGCCATCAGTGGCTGTGTCTCTTTAGGCGACTGAAATGGAGAATTGTTCATGTTTTCCAGTAGTTTCATGACCAGGTTGGGCGATAGCCAAGTTTGAATAGCAGCAATTGTCACTGGACCTGTGACAATGAAGTGGGCAACAGCTCCATAGCATCTGTACTGGCGGGCTTGACATGATGGTCAGTCATCAAGAGAGGTGTCAAGTTGTTGAGTTGAGAGTTGAGTGTTGAACGCAGTTTATGGTGAAGGGAGTTGACAGGAGTTGCGATGCCAGTTTCTATAATTTTTGCAATGTGGTTCTGTCATCCCGTGAATGGTTAGTGCGATGTTGGTGGTCGACTTAGTGGCAGCATGGTTGGCTGTTTCACTTTCTGTTGGAACAGGCTGGACTGGGTGCTTTTTGAGGTACACTAGGCATCGCTTCAATCTAGTTGATGAGCGGGAGGTGGCATGCATGCATTCTTTACTTTTCTTGTCTTGACCATGGCCATGTGCTAACTGCTTCAATAGCAGGATTGTGACATTGAGATACAGATATGCAAATGGGTGATGACTCACAGGATGTCCTTTGCCTTGGTCTCCGCGCCTCTTTTCAGAGTAAATCATGATTATAGCAAAGCCTTACTCACACACACAAGTATATGTATGTATATATATGAGACATGGTGCCATGCCTTTATTTTTCGTGAGCTGTCATTATTATTCATGAGGCATGTCTGTCTTGGCCCACTTGTAGACTGGTAAGAGTCTCCAGTCCGTAGCTTAGTGTATAATGGAATAAAGTAGCATCTTTAGATTATAGAACTCGCTGCCTCATGTCTTCCTTACATCCCTTCAACATCGGAATACTAGCCTTGCCGGCCCCAACTCGCAACCAAGTTACCGACAATACCATCATAACCCTCGTCATATCACATTGGAGCCAGCAGGCAGGATTCTAAATCACTCTCTCAAGACAGACTTTGAGAACGGACGTGTAATGAAGCGAAGCAACTTTAACTATAACTTTGTTAGTCGTGTATGACACATGCTTGGAACTTTATCGAATATTTGTCTGGTACCCAAAACTGAGAGACTCTGAACCAACACTACTGGTTGCAGTAACTGTTGTAACCTGACATTGTAACAAGCATCAAGTCAAATATATGCTGAAGGAAACTAGAAATTCTGGGAAGTTTTATCTACTGTGGAGGAGAATGTCGACCTGTTTGTGTATTGCTGTGTGTCAGCACAGCAGAGTCTCTGGACCACTGAGATACAGTCTAGCAGAACAGAATGTGTTGATCAACTTAATATATTCTGAATCTTAAGTGCCGTGCGCGCAGGTTGAAGCAAGAGACAGATGGTTGGCGTTTTGGCACTGTCAAGAAGAAGACTTCTGTCTACAGGGGAGAAGACTTCAAGAGATAAAAGTCAACCATCGCCAGTAGAAGGGAACAGTTCATAGTAAACGGTTGGCAATTAAGAAGACAAAAGAACTTTTGTATTAAGTGAACTTAATTGAAGTTCGCTGTGGATACTGTCACAGTAAAGAAAGAGTACTTGTTAAGAACTCATTTCCTTTACATGGCTTTTGAAGGGTACGCTTACCCATTCCGGACACCTGGTACCACCACTATTTCGTGGTTCAAGATGGCCCCATTGCCTTTGTCATCATCTATATGTTCCTTGGACCTGGTAAATTTCACAGTTTACCTTGAATGATAACGATTATTGGACCTGATTTGATGTCTATTACTACCATTTTCATCCCTAATATTAGCCAATTTTTTAAATATAAAACAATATGACAGGTATTTGGTCTATACGACTAACGAGACGCTTACTGATTAAAATGGGCCAATTTGAAACCCTTGTTCTGCATATATAGACGCCGTCAGATCGCCATTTAATAGAGGGCAGGAGTATATTTCCGTGATCGGAATAAATGCAATGGAAATATAACAAGTTTCGTCAAGAAATTTAAACATTGAATACGATAGGAATTTGTATGTCAATCAAAAGGATCACCGTGGCCACATTTTACCGTTTTATAACTGAAGGATTTGAACATGTAAGAAGTGTACAATATGTTCTGTACATAAGAGACCATTGTTTTCTATGGGAAATGGTATGTAATGGTTTTCTTTTTCAGTACATTTTGGCGTTCTTTGGCCAAGTTTTGCATCATTTTTAACTGGTCATGCGTGTGAGCAACACAACATTGTATCAATTTCCGATAAAGAATATCGATCGATTACGTTCATTGCACGATTACAGTGGAGACTGCGCCTGTCGCCTCCGTTCTGTGTTATTTTTTTCAAATTTACTGTAATGTTCATCGTTGATATTCGCTCAAATTTGGTATAAATTACAACAACCTAACAGGTATTTGGTCTCTACAACTTACGAGACGCATACTGATTAAAATGCATCAATTTAAAGACCCTTGTTCTGCATATGTACACGCCGTCAGATCGCCAAACTATTGACTGTTACAGTATAGTAAGTGATCGGAATAAATAACATGCAAATACAACAGTTTTTGTAATAAAATTTTAAAAATATAGAACAATTCGAATTTTGTAAATCAATCAAAGGATCACCGTGTCACTTTTCATCATTATTCGTTCAAAACAGGAATTCGCACTGGCGAGAAGTGTGCAATCTGTTGAGCGTAGTAGGCGCAATTGTTCTGCATATGTACACGCCGTCAGATCGCCAAACTATTGACTGTTACAGTATAGTAAGTGATCGGAATAAATAACATGCAAATACAACAGTTTTTGTAATAAAATTTGAAAAATCTAGAACAATTCGAATTTTGTAAATCAATCAAAGGATCACCGTGTCACTTTTCATCATTATTCGTTCAAAACAGGAATTCGCACTGGCGAGAAGTGTGCAATCGTTCAGCATAGTAGACGCAATTTTTACATGGAAAATCAAGCTTATTTGCCGTGTCGCAAAATGAAAAATACATCTAAAACCCGTTGGTTTAAATTTTTCATTACGCTGTAAATTCTTACAATATTTGAGATAACGCATCTCATGAAGGTAAACTAGAACTCTATCGTTTCCCTCTACATGACAGCTTTTTCCCATACAAATTTCTGCTACAGCTTTAGCCAACTTAATGAGTTAGTGTGCGTGTTTGTGAATACGTATGCACTGATAACAACGAATTTTAAATTTGACGCCCTTAACAAAGCATGGACAGTGATTGATCAGAAACGTCGTTCTACTTATCACGAAAACCCCCACCAAGTGTAACATTTTGTTTATCTAGTCCTCACGCTATTTTTAGTACAACTTCAGACTTGAGCTAAGCAAAATCACCTAAGTTTTCTTGACAAAGCATAAAGAAACGTTTCACTGGCGCTTTAAACGACTGTACTTTCTCAAAGAACCAGGTCTTTAGTCAAGATTTAAAACGTTCTTGAGGCTAAACGAATATGACTAGACAGTCTATTCACAAAGAAGCAGGGGCATTCATCTGTGCAGTCATAGCTCTCGCTGATCCTGGACGAATATAGATTTCAACGGCAAAACTCCTAGTCGTGCAACGGAAAAAGAATTTTTCCGTCGCAACGTACGAGAGCTATGGCTGCTGCTACAGCGACATATGAGAAAGAACGATCATCATAATTTGAGTCTTGTTGGTTGAGTTTTAAGAGAAACTTCATCACTTGAACGGAGAGATCTGAATTCTGGTTTATGAAATCGAAAACTTTAGTGTATACACAGTCCCTCATAACAAGACTGGTTTGTTATAGTGTAATACTGTCAGTAAAATTGTCTCGGGTTTACTTGAGGAGAACGGAGAAAATTGAGACATGATTCTTGAAGTTGGCCGGCAATGTTAGCCGTGAGTTGCGTACAGCCTCGGTGTTACACAGGCTAGCCGGCATGTGAGCATTTTTTCTGTTTGTCTGTGATTTAATATAGTGAATAAGTCAGCATATCAAAATTAGACTACAATATATCAAAATTTCACCACATATATATCCCACATGGATATACTAGGCTTTACATTAAATAAAATAAAAAAACGCCGGCTAAGTACAAAGCTGGGATCGACGTACGGGCTGGGGTACGGGCTGAGCTAATCCTTGTCCCAGGGAAGATTAGCGCTTACAAACAGGCGAAGTTGGTCAGTTTTTGTTTTAGCGTTATGTCCCAATGGCCGAAATGTTTTGCACCTGTGAATGTCGGACCCTTGTCCATAACAACGGAGAAAACATCAGTTTTGTAGTCATTCAAGTCACTTGAACTGGACCATTGATACATGTCATACCGTCGTACCGATCGACACGATCGCAAGCGTAGCACTCGTCGCTGACGTATAATGCATACCACTACAACGTCAGCTTAGGGCGTGCGGACATACGCTAGAGCGTTAATGTATGGCCATGGTTTGAGGGACTGTGGGGCTTATATACTCGAAATTATCGTGTGTCGCAGCACATTTCTTTTCATTTTCGACCAAAAATGGTGACTTTGGCATTTTACAACATAACATGCACTTTTAATAGTTTTCTTGTATCTGTTTTAACTTAATGGACAATGGACACATCGTTAGTTTTTGCCGTTCTCAAACTACCGAAAATCCAGTTGTTGTGGACTGACAAGGTGGAAGTGCAGAGAAATACTTAAAACAGCCAAGTATAAAATTTGGCATTAAGTGACCTTATCCGAAGCATTCTTGTAGTTTTATCGCCGTCGTTCATTTTTCATAGACGTGGTGGCTATCCGAATCGAATAGTGCCCACGTAAAATTTTTATGGGCAAAAGCTGGAATGATTATTATGAAAAGACGAGTTTACGATCGTTTCGATGTTGACTGTGTTTTCACCTATATTTGCATACGGATAATTATCGCATAGGTATTTCAGAAATCCTTCATGAAATTATTGCCAAAATATCATAATGAAAGGTCAACATAAAAGAAAATTGAATCTCCAACTCTGTCATCAATATTAAGCTGTGCAACAAGGAAATTTGGCGAAATTGTAAGCATAATGTTGAAGGCGGATTAGACTCTTCGTACGCGTGTTCGTTCTATGTGTGGCGAAAAAAGACACGCTATAATTAAACAAAACAGAGGTTCTTTAGGCCCGCAATGAAGCCATGCCTATTGAAGAGAGAGTTAGAGAAATTAAGAATAGGAAGGTTGAGTATGACTACCTACCAGTCGAGCATGCCTAGGGAACATCTTTATAAGAAAGGCAGATATTTTGGGGTTCCGGATCAACATAGAAAATCGGCCTAGAACAAAAAGAGACATCGGTGATCAGCTCAGCATGCAAACTACATCTGACTCGCATCTCCATTTGTCTTACCTGCAAGAACACTACTTCAAGACATCTGCAAGAATACTACTTCAAAACCTATGACGTAGAGTTATTTAAGAAAAAGGATAAAGGAAGAAGATCTTAAGAAATTATATAGAGATTGCTATTAGATCTTCCAAGATTAGTAAATGCATCAGCTCAGAGGTGCTAAAAACCAGCAGACTTTGGCAACGTAATGGCAAGTAACACACTTTCTCTGATGCCAGAGAATACGGGTATGGCATTGCATCATATATCCCACTCATATACAAAAATGGAAGACTCCATTGTGCCCTGACCGTAAGTAAATCAAGAGTTGCACCTCAAACTAAGACGTGCACCTCAAACTAACAGCAGCAACAATTTCTCTAAAAGTGAACTGAATGCTGGAAGATCAGATCAATCTAAAAGACTGTAAAGAAAGTATACTTTTTGACAGACATTACATCAGTGATCAAGTACTACGCCAATGAAAACATCGAGTTCTACACCCTTGTAGCCAACAGAACTGACATCATACATAAAGGTTTGAACATAGGAAAATTGATTATATCAACACCAAATATGACATTGCTGATGAAGCATCTACAGGAGTAGCGATGGACAAGTTGTTGCAGACTTGAAGATGGCTAAAGGACCTGACCTGGACCTGGGATTTTCTTTATATGCCTTTGTTTTTTTTTAATGCGCTCTTAAGGTGTTAGATGACGGTGCTTTTCAAGGAATTTTAATTATGGGGCCATATAATTTGAATGGAGCCTCTGGGAAAAAATCGCAGACACGGTTTAGAAGGATATTGTCAAGGCTTGTCAATGAAGAAATTCCAACCGGAAATCTTGCAGTGTGTTCGCATAAGGCGAGAAAAATCGGTTTTTGGAAGGTTCAGCAAAACGCTTGTCACGTGACTCTTATGCGAATAATGACCGTGTACTGTGCTTGGTCGTATAGCTCTATATCAGGGCTTTCAGAAAATGTATACTTTATTGGGGTTTTGGACGTGTTCAATTGAGAAAAAAATAAAATCTGTAAGTGTCTAAAAGGTATATAGCTACCTTAAGTGAGGAAGGTGAAAACAAAATTTGACTTATACCACAAAAGACATTACAAAAAATGGAGAATGCTATTTTATGCTGGCATTTGATGACATCATGAAACTGTGTGTAAAGGCATACTGTGACCATGACATTAAACTATCTACGGTCATACTAGTTGACGTGTGCGGACTTTGGAGAATTTACTTTGGGGCGCCTATGTCAATACATTAGGACATTGTAAGTCTATTACTTGAAATTGATCCTGGGAATATAACATCCATTGCGGCTCAAGATATGTACAAGTTACCTCCGGTCGATTTCAACCATGTTGATGTATCAACCTTTTTGAAGAAGAAAAATAAAATGCAAATTCAATTCGATGGGAAAAAAGAAGATGTTAATAATATGTCTACTAGCAAACTACTGATAATATCTGACAAATATAGAAAAATGATCAAGCTCTAGACGATTCACAATAGTAAAAAGAATTTGCATAGAAGTTGCCAAGGTGATGACACACCTGCTGCTCATGTGACAACCATTCGAACATAGCTGTTGGGTACAATAATGAAGATATGCATACCACTAACGTTCCAATGTCATGATGCACTGAATGCATTGAAAGTCAGAATGAAAGCACTATGGGTGTTAATGAGAACGATGATGGGTTTTAAACATGGATGAATAGTCGACGTAGACGTAACTAGTCTAGCTATGCAGATGTAGTTGTCAACGGGAGCCGGGTCATACATCTTGAATTTCAAAACTTGATGGTACCCTTGCCATTCCAGTGTCATCAGTCGTAAAGCAGAGGATATCTGTACGAAAGTATACGGTTACCGCAATGACTTGACATTGCAATTAACATTTTATCTAGTCTCCTAAATGTTGTTTCTCAAAGAAAGTCACTGGTTCTCAGCAGGCGCCAGCCTGGGACTGAATCTAACTACATAATGCGATGTATATATTTGTAGAACGTGGATTAGTTGCCGGCATAATGAGGAAAAGAAAGTTAAAGAAAGTAGATCTTGATCAGAACATTCTGAAGAACTACAGGCCGGTTTCAAACCACCCTTTCTTATCGAAAGTCCTCGAACGGGCTGTTGTTCAGCAATTGAACCATCACCTCACTAAATTTAGTCTTTTCACAAAGTTTCAAAGCGTTTACCGGGCTAACCGCACAGAAACTGCTCTCCTCCGTGTTCACAACGACATAATGCTTGATTTAAATAACAAACATGATGTGATTCTCATCATGTTAGATCTATCAGTGGCGTACGACACAATTGGTCATGAAATTATGCTTCAGAGACTACAACTTCGTTTCGGTATAACGTGTAAATGTCTATCTTGGTTTTGTTCGTACCTCGTTGATCGCCAGCAATGCGTCAAGGTTGGACCTGCATCATCCCCATTTTCTCGCATGAAATACGATGTTCCGCAAGGATCTGTTCTCGGCCCCCTCTTGTTTACACTGTACACTGCACCTCTGGAAGACATCTTGGTACACCATGGGATGGAATGCATAATATACGTGGATGATACGCAAATTTATGTCATCTGCAATAGACCTGACGATATCAAGAATAACATTGAACTGTGTGTCGAAGACGTCCGCAGCTGGAAGAAATCTAATATGCTTGCACCTAAATGACAACAAAACTGAAGTTATTCAGTTCTCATCGCGTCTAAAATCTGATGTGACAAAGCTGGACAGTCTGAGAATTGGTCAATGCGACATAATCCCTTCAGTTTCAGTCAGAAATCTTGGCATTACTTTAAGTCGGGACGGTAGCATGTCTGACCATATCAATATGTTGTGCAGAAATGGTTTCTTCTCTTTGCATAGAATAGCTAAAATTCGTAAACTTCTTGACAGATTTACAAGTGAAAAACTAGTCCATGCATTTGTGACGTCCCACTTAGACTATTGTAACAGTCTTTTGTTTGGTATCCCTAGAGGACAACTTGCACGACTACAGTGTCTACAGAATGCCGCGGCGAGGTTAGTTTCTCGTACGCGCAAATTCGATCATGTCACACCCGTTCTCAAAGATTCTATTGGTTGCCGGTAGAGGCCCGCATCAGATTTAAATTTTTATTGCAACCATTCAAAATTATCCATGGAAATGCATCTATTTATCTGTGAGATTTATTAGATTTATATGTACCAGCTAGAGACCTGCGATCGCGTGACAAATTATGTTTAACCCAGCCCCGTGGCAACTTTAACAAGACATATGGACAGAGAGCGTTTTCAGTATGTGCACCCTTACTATGGAATGATTTGCCATTTGAAATTAAGACCGCCAGAAGTGTAGATGGTTTTTAAACGCAATTTGAAAACCCATCTTTTTACTGAGTTTTATGTGTAATTTTCTGTTTTAATTTTCTTGTGTGTTTGTACTTTTTGCATTTTTTTATCCAGCTATCTACAATGCACTGAGACGTACGTGTAGTGCATTTTAAACAATATTTAATAATAATATAATAATATAAAAAATCAAAGTTAATGCTTCTGTTAAAAGTTTGTATAGTGGTAACAGCAATACAAAGCCCAATACCGTAGATGGCTGCAGTGGTGATGAAAATATTGCAGGAATGTGGAGGAACCATTTCAGTGACCATTTTGGTCCACACGACAGAGACACGGATAATGTCACACGTGTGATTGATCTCGGCTTCCAATGCACGTCCAATCTCTCCACCATATTCTCATCAGTTGTAATCAACGGCCACCATTCCTCTCCGCGCCAACAATGATTTGGCGCTCCTCAAGATTCTTTACTGCAGCCTCTACTTTTCACACTCTACATAGCATCATTTGTCAACTTATACGACATCATCGGTCAAATCTCCATCAATATGCTGATAATCGCCAACTCATCCTGGCATTCATCAAAACATCGACGGCTGTAACCGAAATTGAGGACTGCCTGTTTGGCATCAAATGTTTGATGAATTCTAACAAATCCCAACTTAAGGATGCCAAAATTGAAATCGTTCATATATGATCTCTATTGAGACGTATCTAGAATCCCACCAGTCGATTTTTGTTGGAGACAATGCAGTTTATCCAGCGGCATGCGTTCGGAATATCGGATTCATGTTTGACAGCACAAATATGTTTAGACATCATTTTATCCGTGTATGTATGAATATGTTTAGACATCATTTTATCAGTGTCTGTATGAATATTCATTTCGTTATAAGACGTATTGGACTCATTCGTCAATATTTTTTCAAGTAGACCTGTTTAACACTTGTCGATGCAACTCTCTTCTCAAAGCTTGATTATGCCAATGCACTTTTATGTGGATTTCCGGCATCTAACATCACTTTATTTCAAATGGTACAAACTCTGCTGTAGATTTAATGACACAGGTAAAGAAATGACATTATATTTTCTATTCTGATGAAATGCCACTAGCACCACTTGCACCAGTCATGTATAGAACTCAAATCAAAATTTTACTCCTCGCCCACATTACTCTGATTGCAGGAACCCTGCCAGATCTCTCCGTCCAGGAGATTGCTTATCTCACCAAATTCCACGGACAAAACTCAAGTCTCATGGCGATTATTCATTTTCATATGCTGCTGCTACATTGTAGAATGGGCTACAGATTCATATTCGTTCTGCATCAATTGTTGAATTTTTCAAATCTAGACTCAAGACTTTCTTTTTTGAGAAAGCGTAACTATATGGCAATGTGTAAAGCGCCAGCGAAGTTCAACATTTTGATTGATACAGGGCGCTATACAAATATCTTATCGTATCATATCATAAGGTGTGAAAAATAGTTGACAAGACCCATCTGCTACTATACAATAGATGTTTATTCTTCCTAACGTTTCGGACGTACACGGACGACCTTCATCAGAGGCTATACAGACACAATGGAAAAAAGAGGAACGAAAATTACATTTTGTTCTACTCGGTCAATGAATATGAGAACAAATACGCAGATATTTAGCGTATATTAGGCAATGCAGATATGGTTTGGTAGCATGTAAAGTCTATAGTAGAAATGTGACTACTGTAAAGAAGGAACAACAAAAATGAAATAGCTGAAAACGGCAATGAAGTTGAGTAGGAAAATTAAACAATGCAATGTATTGAAAGGTTGATACAGAGATACCTAAAAGAAACCAGAAATGAACTAACAATTAAGTGGAACACGTCTGTTTGGTTTGGGCCGTTACATTGAACAAAGAAAAAAGAGAAGTGGGCTCCCTAGGTTTAAGATGAATGGTGGGGCCCCTTGACAGGGGTCGATGTTAACTACCAGTCTTTTTTGTTAATTCCTAGATGATGAATGGTGCCCAGATTACAGATATATTGTATTTCCATTTGTTTTCTGATTTTATTTTTGTTGATGATATTTTGCAGATTCCAAACATTGTGAAATTGTTAATATAATGATCCTTCATATAAAAGTGTTCGCGTACGAGCGTGTCTTTTTTGTTTTGATGCTATAAACATGTTCGTATGTCCGTGTTTTTAGTTTCCTGCCAGTTTCTCCGATGTATACAAGCTTATCACATTGTGAACAGTTGATGCCGTATATGATATTGCTGGTGTTGCAAGTTATATTGCCGATGATAGGATGAAGTAAACCAGTTTTATTGTCTTTGACTCAGCCTGTGTTGAGGATGAATTTGCACTGACTGTAGTGGCCGCATCTATTGCATGATCCTGGGCTGAGTTTTATGTTTTTCTGGTTGTTAACTCTGGCTCTGACGAGAATTTTGAAGAGATTGCTTGGTTGTCTGTATGAAACTATGGGTGGTTTGCAGAAAATGTCTCTTGTGTCTGGAGTTGCCTGGAGTATGTCCCAGTATTTGTTGATTATTGCAGGTATGTTTGGTAGTTTGGGGTTTTCTGTCCTCGGTAGTTGGTTTGCATCCATCACGTTTGGGTTGTAGCAATTGTGATCTTGATTTGAGTCTAGCGCCCTCTATAGCATTCTTTATGACGTCATGATTGTACCCGCGATGTGTTAAATCATTTCGTAGGGTCTCGCTTGCTGCATCGTATTTATTGGTGTCACTGCATATGCGTCGGTATCTGAGGGATTGGCTCCATGGTATTTATTTGAAAATTTGTTTTGGATGGCAGGACGTTGACCATAGATATGAATGTTTGTCGGTGGGCATGGTGTATATTGTGGTCGCTATTTTGCCGTTCTCGTTGATCATTGTTGTGTCCAGGAATTGCAGTTATAGTTAATTGTAAATTTGATGGTTGGATGTATGGTGTTGCTATATTCGTGAAAGAGAAATAGATTGTCGAGACCGTGGTTTCAGAGAAATGGGATATCATCGATGAAGCGTTTCCACTTTTCTGGTTTGTGTTCTGCCTGTTTCAGTATGGTGTCTTCTATTTGCCCCATTGCAATGTTGGCGTATGATGGTGCCGTCATTGTCCCCATTGCTGTACCTATTGTTTGTAGAAAGAATTTCCCGTTGAATTCGAAGTAATTCCTGTTAAGAATGAATGTTAGCATCTCGCTTATCAGTTCTAGTGGTGGGTTTGTGATGTTTCTGTCTATCATATGTTTCTTGACTGCATGTATACCAAATTCGTTAGGGATGTTACTGTATAGAGATACAACATCCATGGACACCATGACTGTGTTACAGTCGTTCGAATGCAAATGCATCGTATATATGTATCTTATCGTATGAGACTGATAGCTGTGATTTAGATTGTACTGTACTGTTTCAAGAAAAAACCATACATTTTAACGACATATCGGTGCCACTTGTAGTGCTATTCACTTCCTCCTACGCAAATTGGTAGTATCAGAAATTACTTGTCCAGGGATTCCTGTGCCTCTCTCGTCCACGCCGTTAGATCATATTGCAATTATTCCGTAACGAAAGGTATCGACACTGTACAGAGCTCTCAAAGTTCGTCTAATCCTTAAAAGAAAGTAAACATGTTTTTGACATCTTGTGGTCAATTATTGACAAAGCATCAAGTTACTCTAACCTAAGCAAGCGTTGTAATCTTTGTATGTAAGACAAGTCGCACATTATCAATGCTCACAAATCTATCAACGCTCTGAGTTAGTTTCAAAATGTCGCCATCAAAACAAATATTACATATCGAACTTTAACTTCACCTACCAATAGAATGGTACGTCCCAGATATATAATTGAGAGTATAGAGCTACGAATCCTTTCATTTCGTGTACACAACGTATACACCACACAACACACACACACACACACACCACACCACACACACACACACACACACACACATAATATATATATATATATATATATATATATATATAATATATATATATATATATATATATATATATTCTTCGAACATAAACAACCTGTCGTCGACGACCATTATGAGTGTAACTCACGGAAATCAATTTCCCGTGTGGAAGAGAATGTAACAAATTTATTGCACATTCGTTGATATTTGTTATAGAAAAAGATAGATGCTTTTACTATTTCTATTGTAAATTTTCAATTTTTTACGTTTTGTAAGGTTTTTACGTAGTAAACTTCGCTTAACCTTAAAAGACTCTCATAATAAATTCATATTTCAAATATTATGCAGAAACAAGTTATAAACTAGACTAACTGAGGACAGCCACGTGCTGTACGTCCTAGAGCAATTAATTTGCAAGCTCAGTCTTGGTTAACGTTTACATCGTAGGGAATCTTTAATTCTAGAAGTGTCTTTTGTTTTTCGTTGAAGATAGTTATCGAAATATTAAACACGTATCGTCGTCCGAAAAAAAGACGACTCTACGAATGCCAACCTCAAGGCTTTCTCAGTTTCCATATGTCACGAAAATGCAATGTAATTTCATTTGTTGCTTGGCATAATGTGAAATTATAAAAGTGCAACAATAAATCTGTCTGGTTTTGTTTTGATTACACAAAAGAAAATTTACATTAAATTACAGTCAGTCATTAATTTTGAATATGAATTACTTTTAGGTGGCTTTTTTGACCAGAACCATCATAAGTGTTTTTGTAATTCTTGTCACATCAGAAGAGGAGATGAACTGTCTTACGAACGTGGTGAACCACCAAAACGCTATTGCTTACCAATTGGTTGGTGTCGATTTGCAATTGGGTATGGCTTGTATACACTTCCGTTACGATTGTTTTTATCACAGCAATGTCATTTTTTTAGTACAATGTCATTTCTACATTGTCATCAAACGCTTCTATCTTCTGTGAAATTAATATTCAATAACTATGACAGACACTAAATTTTGCTTGCCGACTTTATCACACAACCATCTGGCATAAGATCATATTTTTTTTTAAATCAACAGAATTTGAAAATGAGTATGTCAAGGTTTAAGTTTCGATATGTTAATATCACACTTTCATGTTCCTGAACATAAAAAGCGCAATGAAAGCTTTATTGGTACATAACTTTGCAAAACCTGCACGTATTTTTATTATCGTAATACAAGTGTACTTACATATTTTTGCACAATAATATCGATATTTCTAGGTGAAGCGTATAATATCAGATAAATAAATTAATTTCAACAACTTCCTTACATTTAGAGTTCAAAAAAGAGTTGGTCCACTAAAAATGTTTACAAATGGCATTTGGCATACCATGGTACTTCATCAACTATTGTGAACAGTATCCTTGAACATGGAGAACTACTCATGCCAGGTAAGAAATAATTGGAATCCGAATATTGGTGCAAAGAATAAAGTTTTTCTTTATCACAAATTTAGTGATGTTATGAAAAGCATCAGCTAGAAATACCCATTGCTTGTAAAATTATGTGGTATGTTCCTGCCAGAGATGGTTACTATTTGTTGAAGGACTGATGCCAAGCAATACACGGTGAGCATGAGGTGGGGTCTGATACCCATAAAGGTAACGTTGCAACAAAAAATATTACCATATTCCTTACACAAAAAATAATAAAGCTGTTTCCTTCTATGTTCTCGCAAGTGATGTTAACATCTCATGCAGTCGAAAAAACACCAACTTCAATAAATTACAGTCCTTTAAAAACGTGTTTCCTCTGATATGTTTCGATAAAAGTAGGATATTGCTGTGCAACGTATTTGTTTTGCAAAAGTTGCCCTATAATTGTCTAAACAACATGCTAGTTAACACTCTTTTGCCTTCGCCATTCTATTTCGATACGAAACCCAAACTGTCTCAGACTGTTAATTTCTTTTATGGCATCCATTCGTTCTCATCTTCGCATAAAACATTGCCTTTCCATGTACGTCTGCATAGTTGATGCCATTATATCTGTGCAATGTCCTATATAACAAGGCCACCATGGATATAAATTAACCCCGATTTGGTCTGATTTGAAGAGACGGTATACAAATATTCGAAATATGGCTTTATCTAAGAAGGGCTGACTTAGCCTCCTCAAGATGCTAAACGGGTCAGTCACAATCAGGGTGCTCTAGACAGATTTCGACATGTTACGCTCTAATATAAAAAAAATGTTGAGCAAAATTTAATGAAACATTGTTCTTAATATAAAACAACCAGTAGAACCAAACAGGCCAAATCGATAAAATTGAGTTTTTGTGATGATTTTGAGCTGAGTAGTGAAAAAGTACCCTAAAAATGGTCAAAATGGGCGTTACGCTGTTTCATCTGAAAAACCACATTTTGTAAACTCACTTTTTGAAACTGTTAGATTATTTATTTCGATTACTCAGAATATTTAAAGTATCACATAGCATTTCTTCTTTCTTTTGCAAGTTATATCATCTTAATACACAGATTTGAATGGAAATGGCGTGATAATAAGTGAAATTGGTGTGTCGTTACGCTTTTTATATTTTGACAACAGCATTGATTTATCTCTTTATAATCATTTGGAAAACATTACCCTAGAATGTTTCCTAAAAATCTATTTCATTGGAAGACCAACTGTGATTAGTTGGTACTAAATGTTTATAGGGTCAATGTATTGATTATGAATGGCAAATCATGAAAGTTGGCCAAATTTTTGTCCCAAAATTTTGTAGTGTCCATGACAGCCTCATAACTTTCAGCCATATTCAGATAGTAGAGATCTGATGTCATTAGCCAAAGTGGCCCTGTTTGCCTTCCTTATGTGTTATAAAAATATAATCCATTTACCACTTGTATTGTTTCAGTATATCAAAAAGGGGCCAAATGTAGTGTCCGTGACAGCCGTAGTGTCCGTGACACCAAATCCATACATTACTTGTTACAGTGATTTAAGCTAGTAATTCTATTGTTTACCAGCTGAAGTTACATTTTTTTAAGTGAGTAACTTATTTTTGAGTAAGACATCAAATGAAATATATTAAACCGTGAAAGATGTTTTGCTACATTTTAAGATTGTAATGTTAAAAAACTGTCCTATGAAATTACGGTATAGGGGTCTTTAAAAAAAGAACAAAAATAGTGTTATCAGTTATTTCCCAATATAACTTTAAAATAGAAATGTTATTTATAGTGAAATTAAGGCATAACACTGAACAAACTAATTTACTTCCACATTAAACCACTTTCCATTTGCAACTGGCTTCATGTCACGGACACTACACCTAACAAGTGGTTAATCATTTTTTACTGCATTTACATTTAAATTCACTTGACATCTGAAGTAAACTTCATAGACCATAATAAATCCCTTTAAAAACAAAAGAAAATGTGTTTTTGAATTATATGAGGAGGAAAGTGGTTGCAAATCTGACTATTTATGATGATGCTGCAGTAGTGTTAGCCCCAGTACAGATCTCTGTCAACAGTGATGCATATAAGGAGAGGGTTATTTTTCTTTTTTAACCCTTTGTTTGCATTATAAAGCTGTATTATTAGTGTTTGATGAAATTTCAATCTTGTGTTGGTTGTTAAGGGAAAGCTATGGCGAGACATAGTCGGATCTATCATGTGATGTCTATTGAATGTTGGGATCGTGAAATCTGTTTTGAAACCCCAGTGTGTGGTTTCTCCTCAGTCGCAAAGTTCTGTCTTTCCTAAGTTGTTGTGTCAGATATTTTGTTGTTTTTGTTATACTTGTTGATGTTAATGTTTTCACGTGTTATTGGCTTTAAATAACATCAATGTTTCTATATTTTTATCTTGTGTTTAGATTATTGTTAACGTTTTGTCTCTTTTTGTGAACTTTGTTTGGACAAGTGTGTCTTTTATTTTCTTGTTTCTTTTTGTGGGTTATTATTGGGTGGTTTGGGAAAAGGATTATAATGTTTCGTCCTTTTCAAGTTCCTGCCAGTATTTTGCAAGACTTTCTTTCAAGTCTTTGAGCTATTCTACAAAGAACTCTACCGCCAAATATGTGGCTGTTTAATGGGCTGAAATGAATTGCTGGGGATTGCCATGATTGCATTTCATAAACTGGGAATGGAAATCATCTCTGAATACCAAAATGTGATTCACTTTTGGAAAAGTTTCAGAAATGACATTATCATAATTTTTACTGGAGATATGTTTCCCCTGGCAGAGTTCAGCAACAGAATAAACACAATGCACCAACATTTAAATTTAGTTAAGAAATCACTAGAAAAAAATAACATTTCTCGACGTCAAAATTTTGAAGGGCCTAAGGCAAAACCAAGAAAATAGTTTGGATTTTCAAACCCACACAAAACTAATTGGAACATTCCAATACCTGCAAAGAGAATCATGTTATCAAAATCAAATTTTAAAGGACGAATTGAAGGTGAAATTCTCAGATACTTCTGTACATCCAATGACCCAAACGATTTCAATTAGATAGTTGATTTCTTTACAAGCAAATTAATTTACAGAGAATACACGGAAAAAGAATTAACTAGAATTACAACAGAAATCAAACACAGGAATGAACTCAACAAAAAGTACAAGAAAAATAAAGAAGGAAACAACAAATAATCTAATCTTCACAACAACATATAGGCCATAAATTAAAACAAAAGACTAGAAAGAAAGTCTTGCAAAATATTGGGAGGAACATGAAAAGGACGAAACATTAAAAACCCTTTACCCTGAACCCCCAATAACAGCCTACAAAAGGAACAAAAACAAGACACACTTTCAAAAACAAATTCAAAAAAAAAATCTCAACACAAGATAAAAATAAGGAAATATTGGCTGCAGTTTTTTAAGATGCAAACGACAACAAGAACAAGCATATGAAAATCAAAATATCTTACACAACAAACTTAAGAAAGACAGGACTTTGCGACTGGGGAGAAACCACACACTTGGGTTTTGAAACATTGATTTCAGGATCACAGCATTCAAAAGACACCACATGCTAGATCCGACTATGTCTCGCCATAGCTTTCCATAAACAAACAAACAACACAAGACTGAAATTTTATCAAACACAAATAATACAACCTTATAATGCGAACAAGGAGATAAATCAGAAAAATAACATTACGGGACATAAATCCCCCCTATATACATCAGTATTGACAGAGATCCATAATGGAGCCCACACTACTGCAGTACAACCATAAATAGTCAGATTTGCACCCTCCTTTCCCCTTATACACAATAGATGCTGACCAAATACTTTAAATACTCCAGTCACCTACAAATATCACTATGAGTGGCAAGAGAGTATTATATTATACTCTTCATGACTTTAACTAGACTTCTGATACAGAGAATTTGTGTTTAATATTGTCTGTTAAAATGATAGAGAAGTTGCCCCTTTAAGTATTAAAATGTGTAACGTCCGTAACGCTACTGAAATTCAGATCACAATAATATGATGGAACCAAATGTTCAGTAAATCATTTTTTGTTCGCTTTATAGTGTTACTAGGATACTTTTGTATTGTATTACATTTTCTACATACCAGTTATCATTGTCTACATACCAGTTATCTCAAGAATTTTTGCATTCAGTGTTGTATTTCTGATAAAATGTTCTGGTTATTGAAAAATACCAATACTACAAATATACACAAATACAGTAAAATACTTACCGACCAGCTGGATATAAGACCATTGCAAATCGCAAAGAATAAAAACACGCACGTTCGTGTGTTTTTACTGTATTTTACTGTATTTGTTTTAACTTGTTGCAGTTTTTATCCTTTGCCTTTTAACAAGTATTTTATCTCCAGCTGGTTAGCAAATATTTTACTATATTCATTTTCACTTAGTGAAGTTTTATCCCTGTTTTGAGGTCGTTTGCATTTTTCACCTATCAGACTATCCATTTAATGTTCCAAATTTGGCAATGTTTTATTCTCTCATGCCTTCCTTCTTTCATACACCCTCTTACAAAATCTGAAAGCCTTATTTTAGAGTCAATTTGCACACTGAAATGACAAATACTGAATTTCCACGATAGATACAAATTACCAGAATCAAGCAGCTTCTGAAACTATTTATTTCCCTTTATGCACCTACCGCACCTGGTATATGCAGTTCCATATAATAAGTGCTGAACTTAAATACTGAACTTGGTGTAAAACCTCTTAAGCGTGTAAATGTTGGTAAGAGTTATCGTTGCGGACGCAGTCATACGTAGATAGCTATTTACAGTATGGGTAAAATAAAAACAATAAAGGTTGCTATTAACGAAAAATTATGTTCACTAAATGACGTGTGTATATTCCTGTGATTTAAGAGGCGTTGCACTAACTGACTCATTTTTAAAGTAATATTAATTTCTTATCAACATTATCATGAAAACCCCTTTACTACTTATATTTTAATTTGGTTTCGGATTCTGCTTTTTTAATCTTAATATCTCATTTGAAACAAGTGTTTATTTAGAGAACATACTGACAATTTAATTTGTGTTATCTATTCTGATTTTAAGTGGCAGAGATAAAGAAGACAGGCATTCAAAAATGTATAAAATCATGATATGAAAAACTGAAATGAGTCTTATCGAAAACTTTCTTTGCTAATTATATTATAGCTGTGTCAATACCAGTGAATTTCGGTACATCATACCCTCTTATTGAAACTGATAACATAACCTATCATTCAGCATTATGGCCCCACAGTGAGCTTAACAATACAAGGTATTGTTTATAAACAAATAAAGGAGCAGGCATTTAAAAAGGAGTGAAATTATGGGGTGATATTAATATCTAAAAGCCTTCTTCTCCTGAACAAAAGGACTGATTGATATGACATTTTACTCACATGATACTTAGTAAAACTATTTTCAAGTTTAATTTGCTAAAGGCATTTGGGTAGGTCACGTGGTTTGGTGGCCATCTTGGATTTATGAAAATTGCAATTTCATCTTTAAAAATCTTCTTCTCCAAAACAAACACAACCGATGGAACTAAAATTATATCATACCTTGCTACCATTCGCCATTTTTGATCGGACAAGAGCTCATTCCACCGATGCTCAAATACTGTTTTAGCAATAGTATAATTGCCCAGTCGGTTCATTTGAACTTACCGATCTAAACTTAATCCGAAACAGTCCGCTTTGTTTCAAAGACCGAAGTCTGAATTTCGATACACAGATAAAAGTATGGGTCTGTAACTCACATCTTGGTGCAAATCAGTTGGGGTCAATGATGAAAGATACCTCTGAAGCAGCACATTTTGGTTTGATGTACACAAATCCGTGCATTTGGACAATGGCACACTGTGCACTTTTGCTTGATTTATTGGGAGTCCAGATGCGACACACTGCTCTTTAAAATGGAGCTAGTTTTCGTTCATACACAAGACACATCCTCGCAGTTACAGTTTGTTAGATATTCTTTGCCAAAGTTCGGGCTGTAACAAACGAAGATGTTCTTAAGATGTAGACCAAGAAGTTCAATATAACTATGTGATTACTCCTGGTGACTGCGACGAAAATTGACATCATATGCAAAAACGCAGTGTCGGCGTCCAGTTTACGCTGAATAGGGCGGCACAGTGACACTCTACAAACTATTTATCACAGTTGCTGTCATCCCAAGTCTACGATTATTACAAAACTGCTTGTTTACCGTTATAATAACGTCCAAATAATCCATCAGTCAAGAATAGCGCTTGTAACCTCACTGAATCAAGGCTGAATGTTGCTAGGGTCGACGCATCGGTACAAACTAAAACATATATATATTTTTAGTATGCAAGAACAGCCAGGATTATTGTTGTTATGTATATTTACGAAAAAAAATGTTACCTTTCTTGTGATTTGAACGCTTGACCCATTTTCTGTGTCTGCAGCAAGTTGCAAGTTAATGTTCGCGTTGCATATAAATAAAGTACAACGTCGATGAAGGTAATGCGCATGTAATCGTAGGACACTGTGTGCGTTTGTTGTCACCGCAACCCCGTCCATTTTCTGCATTTCGGTCTTAAGGTGACGAAAATACCCAAGCGAGGCAATCATGTCACAAAAAAATTGATGTCAATCAAGCATGATGATTTTGAGATATGAAAATTGACCATATTTGGAAATCCAATATGGCCGCCTCGTCATGTGATCAATCGAAATGTTTAGGTAATATGCACGAGTACTCATATGTAACTATTAGCTCTGCAAGTTTTAGATGTTTACGTCAAGCAGATTTTGAGTTGTAAGTGAGGTAAAAACTTATGAAAGAAAAAGAAAACTTGAAGAGAAAGAAGAAGGGGACGAAAATCACTGAACTCTCATTAAAACAAAAGGGGCCAAGCCCGTAGGTTTGGGGCCTTATTAAAGATGCAATGAGTATGGCCGGCCGAAGCGGTTGCTTTTGTTGAAGTACTTGCACTGATGATATAATATGCAGAAATTGAGCTTTGAATGGTCTTTTGATTATTGAAAAGAAAAATTTTGAACATTATTTCATGGTTTTTGTAGGTTACGCTAGTAATCGTAGTTTTTTTTTTTGGGCAAAACTAATATGGCCACTAAACCATGTGACCGATAAAAATGCTTGATAGTACTCGCACTAAGGGTGATAAAAAATTAAATCGTGTATTGATTCAGGAAAAGAAATTAAAGATAAAATTGGCTATTTTGCGAAATCCGATATGGTCACCAATGCACATGACCGATTCAAATGCCCGCTTTCTAACCTTAAAGTGTTCACATTACGCATGATACGAGTAAAATTTCAACATGCCTGAATCATAATTGCTACAGCTTGGCTGCATATGTATAGGGCAGGTCAAAGGTCATTTAAAAATCAGAAAAAATACTACTTGGTCCCATAAAAAGAAGAACTCAAACAATAACATTAGGGGCCCAGCCGATTTTCTAGAGCACTCACAAAAGGGGTCTAGCCATTAGGCTGTGGTACCTAATTGAAGCTGCAAGCACCGTTGGCGGAGCCCAGGCGATTTTCATGGTTGCAACTACATACATATGATACTATATGCAAAATTTGAGCCTTAAATCGGGTTAGGTCGCTTGTTATAGCTGGTGGCGCCAAAGTGATCGCCATGGTTTCAAGTATGCGCACTAATGATACTACGTACAAAACTTGAGCTTTAAATTGTCTTTTGGATCTTTTAAAGAAGAATTAAACATCATCGTATGGTTATTGTAGGTTTGCTGGTTATAGTACGCTTTTTCGCAAATACCAATAAAGCCACAAAACTACGAGGACTGATGGAAATGCTTTTCACAAACTTGCTAGTAGGATGATATTAATAAGTTAAATTTCAAATTAAACTGTGTTTTATTCTGGATAAGAAGATTTTTAAAAATGTAATCGGGAATTTGTGCAAAATTAACTATGGCCACCAAACCACATGACTGATCCAAATACCTGTCACAAACTTGAAATATTTGCACTAAGGATGACAAGAGTAAAATTAAGCAATAAACCCCGCCGCAGGAGGGTATACACACCATTTTCACGAGCCGATAGGCGAGAGCTGTATGGAGCGAATTGTGCCAAACTCGAGTGTATACCTGACTGCGGTGGGGGCTATTGCTATTATATTATATCAACTTGTGTGTCTTTGTTGTCTTGCTTGGGTATTTTCGTCACCTTAAGACCGAAATGCAGAAAATGGACGGGGTTGCGGTGACAACAACGCACACAGTGTCCTACGATTACATGCGCATTACCTTCATCGACGTTGTACTTTATTTATATGCAACACGAACATTAACTTGAAACTTGCTGCAGACACAGAAAATGGGTCAAGCGTTCAAATCACAAGAAAGGTAACATTTTTTTCGTAAATATACATAACAACAATAATCCTGGCTGTTCTTGCATACGAAAAATATATATATGTTTAGTTTGTACCGATGCGTCGACCCTTGTGCCCATTCAATTTGACGAAAAATTGTGACCTTGAACAAGAAGTTCAGGCTCCATATTTGATTTTCTGAACTCTCATTAAAATTCCAAAATCTTCTTTTCCTGCACCAGCATGCACAATTATGAGGGGATTACTAAGCTAACTGATGTCTACAAATACTCTGAATTGTTTCAATTCCGATTGGTTGAGCTGTATGGCGGCCACATAGGATTCTGCGATAATTGGTATAACATTTTTTAAATCCTCTTTGCAACAATGAGTTGGTTATTTTAGTTTAAATTTTGCACAGCATATGATGTGGATGAAGTTTATGCATTTTCAGAAAATCCTAATTTAATCTAAAAAATTCTCCTTCAGACAAACACACAAATTGATCTGAAATTTAGTCATATCATCGTTAGTGTGATCCCTTTCAAGTTTGCAAAAGTAATTTGGATCGGTCATGTTTTAATGCCACCATATTGGATTTAGCATAGATCATAATTTAATACATGAAAGTCTTCTTCTCTAGAACCAATGCTAATTAAAGTGAAATTTTACTCATATCGCCCTTAGTGTGAGCATTTTGAACCTTGTGAAAAACATTTGCATCTGTCATGTGGTTTGGCCGACATTAATGTATTTTGCATAAATCCAACTTTAATCATCAAAAATATTTTTCTCTAGAACCAAAGCACCATTTCATTTGAAATTTCACTTATATCATACTTATTATGAGTACATTTTTAATTGCGAAAAACATATCGCTTTCTGCGACAATCCTACGATTACTAGCGAATACTATTTAAAAATCTACCAATTTTAAACACTGGACAAAAGGATCGATATGCGTTCAGTATATTTAGGTATATTGACGTATATTAAACACAATATTAACTGTATACGTAACGTATATATCGTTGTGCATGGAACATTTCAATATCTTGATATGCGTAGAGTATATCTATGCAGATCAAAGTCGACGTAATGCAGATCTTTGCACACAAATTATACACTATACTTATGCGTTTACTAGTATGCCTACATGCATACTTGACGTATTTGGCACATGTACAGAACTAGTATATGTGTATATATTTTTGTATATCAAGCATTTTTTCCAGTGAAACTTATTAAATCCTCTCCTCCAGAACCAACGAACTTTTTGAAGTGAAATTATACTCGTTTCATGGTTAGTGTAGGCACTTTTATGTTTGCAAATGTCATTTTTTTCTGTCACGTGGTTTGGCTGACAAATTGGTGTCTTTAAAAACCTACGATTACAAGCAAATGAAAAATCTTGTTCTTCAGAACCAACACACCATTTGACCTGAAATATTCCTTGTCTCATCCTTGGTTAGGGTACTTTCAAGCTAGTGAAAGTCATTTGCGTTGGTCCCGAATTTGTGCAGGTTACGGGATTTGGTGGACATATTGGTTTTACAAAAACATTCAATAACCACGTGATTATATTCAATAGTCTCCTTTAAAAGAACCAACACATAACGTTGCACATAGTATAATTATTGCAAGTACTTTAACCATGGCAACCACTTTGGCCCTGCCAACCAGTGGACAAAATGCTTGATATACATTCATTATATTTACGTATATTGACGTATATGGAACATTTCAATAAGTTGATATGCGGTATATAGGTTTTTTCTCTTAAGTATTGGTGGGATATAGGAAAAACAAAATATGAAAGAATTAAGTCAGCAGTACAGCGCTGAACGAGTTCATCACTTTAAACGTTCAAAACAAAAGCTTATTGAGGAAATTCGTACTTTGGAAACTTTGATTCATACTCAGTCTTCTCTAGAAACAAGATATCATCAGCAAAATGACCTATTAGAAAGTTTTCAGAAACTTGATACCAGAGGTGCAGTTATTCGTTCTCTTTTTCAACATTTCAATGATTTTTATCAGGTTTTTCAAAAGTCAATTTCCGATGGCCTTCTTCCAACGTCCTGTCGTAGAGCTATTATAACACTCCTTCCTAAACGAGGTGATATCTCCCTTCTAAAGAACTGGAGACCTATCAGTTTGCTTTGCTCTGATTATAAAATTTTCACTAAAGCTTTATCGCTTCACTTGAAGCAAGTTTTGCAAGATATCATTCATGTAGATCAAAGTTATTCTGTTCCAGGCAGACATATTTTTGACAATATTCATTTAATTAGAGATTGCATTCATTTTCATAATTACATGAATCTGCCTTCGTTTCTTTGGATCAGGAAAAATCTTTTGATCGTGTCAGTCATCATTATCTTTTCAAACTCTGCATGCGTTCGGGTTTGGTGAAAATTTCATCAATAGCATTAAACCTCTGTATATACAAACTGATAGTCTTGTTCGTTTTAACAGTTTCCTTAAGTGGTATATATAATGTGGTCATTTATGATAATTTTTTTTTCAACCATTTATTTGAAAATAGCTACAGGGAGGGAAGGAAAAATTCCCATCCCTGTAGCTAAAAATGGCATGCGCGTAAGTGAGGGTGACCTGTATATGAACTCACGTACGCGACAGCTGGTGTGAGTACTGACGTCAGTGTTTACACAAGCATGAGCAGTGATGAGTCATAGCTAGCGAGTCTGAGTGGCCTATATATAACTCAGTGGGGAATTCCCCATTACAACAGCATTCTATTAACAGGATGGAAGGGAGACCATTTGTTCGATAGATTCTGACTGTGATGTAAGTATAAAATTCTGCTCTTCCGTTCCGACAGGGTCTTCTGGATGTAAGTATATAGATATAATTTTATCCCTTACTTGTCTTCTGGCTGTGTTGTGTGAATTTTCACTATGTTAGTATTTTTCCTACGGAGCCGCATTAACACTTATGTTACAGTGATTTTCCCCTATGGGGTCCCTACCGTTCCGAAGGGGAATGCTGTTGCGCAATATCGTTCTGGTAGGACTTTCCCATTCTGGTAAGGCTTTCCCAATACCTTTGAGTGTTGCTTAGCAGCCATTGATGTCATGACTGAGGTCTGACATTCTGCACCTATCAGAATGGCTTTCATGAAAAATTTCTACGGAGTTTTTTTTTCTGAACTCGGGAGTCCCTTCGGAGACAATTTTCATTTCCATTAAAATAGTATAGACTTTAATCTACTATTCTCAACGGAGACCATTGCATCACTGATAACATAAACATGAGCAAATATATTATCATCGCGAGCGTCGACACCCTTCACTGATGTATCCATTTTTATTATTTCAAGTTGTATACCATCTTTTGTGTTCATTACTTTTAAACCATTTCCATGAAATTCAATATCTTTAAAACTACGCAGATCGATAAACAGACAGAATTTATTCTTCAAATAATCGACTTCATCTATATCAATTTCACACCAATCTTTATCTTCAGCAAAATACCGTCGGGTTTCTGTCCAAAATTGTCTTGGTAACATCTTCTGAGCGTATATTTTGTTCGCAATACCCTCAATCATTACAGACACAGATTCAATGGATGGATTAAAGAAAAGTTCACTATTCAGTTCTGACTGATTCTGATTTTTAGTGAAGAGTATCACGTTACCTCTCATGCTGCGTTGTGGTACATTTATATTTTCATTGATAAGCATGGTTGATTCTTTGAATGGGATTGTTTTAAAATGTAAATACTCGTAAAGATAACTTTTACCGTTGTTGTAATAACCAGCAGTTGTCATCGCGAGTGTGGGATCAGTTATTGTTTCATATTCCATTTGAATGTTTTTTAATTTATAATTGGGTGTAACAACATGATTACTGACAATTAATTGGGAGACGGGTGCAAGCGTAATTTCCCATTCAATATGACTCCCTAATGCTGATGGATATGCAACTCCATGGTCTGTTATGAGGGGATGAGACAGACGAATAGCATATTTTGTTTTATATGTGTCAAAAAGTAAAAGATCGTCCACGACAGCGGCATCTGCATTGGCCGCGCCACTTCTCAATTTTCTTAGATTTTCGTTCTGAATTCCATACAGTGTCATGTTCGTTCTCTCCTTTTTATGTTTGAAGAGATCGCGATAACATTCAATAAGATTATATTTATTCAAATTGAAAAGTGCCTGACCCTCAAATGTGAGAACCATACGCTCGATTATATTTTTTGCAACATTTTGTACTACTCGGTTATCTTCATGTCCCATTACTTCGAGATCAAAAACCAGGTCGAAAGTATCTGGAACTAGTACTACTCTGCTTTCTAACTTTGGACATCGTATGATAAGTGTCTGGCCTGGATCTGCCTCACTTGGATTATGAGCAACCACACGATGAGTTCTTTCTGACCTCGTTCCGTGCGGTATTCGGTTACTGGAATTCGGTAATAATGATCTATCATATCCCATTTTCGTGTAATGTATATAGTAACTCAGAAAAAAATTACAGTTAAAAAGAAAATGAATCACATCTTCACTTCATGTATTGTATATAGTAACTCAGAAGAAAAATTCAAAAAATAAATCACATCTTTACATAAATATTTCCATCTGACTGAAAGATAAATTGATTACCTGTGTCGCGAATCAATCGAAGAACCCAATATTCTTGTAGATGTTGGACTTCCATGTCATCATCAACCTCCTGAAAGACGTTTATGAATTCTAGTCGCTTAAAGAAGTTAGTCTTTTGACATTCCTTAATAAAGCCAATATGTTATATAATATAATATAATATATCATATAATATGATATAGATTATCATCTTTGAGTCTCACACCTGGATTTGCTCGAAGGATATGTCGATTTACCCGCCGGAGTTTACACCATTCCAATTCGACAGAGAAACCAAACAGGTCTTTATTTTTAGAAAGAAACTTTGCAATATTCTTTTCACCAAACATGCGGGGTCATATATCAATACATAATTTTATTTATTATGACTAATGTTAAACCTGTTAAAAATATCCATAGCTGTTCTCCAACGAACCCGACCACCGATCCTGCTGTTTTTAATAGAAAACTAACAAGGGAACCGATTAAACCTGGTATTGCAGCAGCACTTTTTGCGGCCAAGGTTTTTAACCATTCGCCAAATTGCTTTACAATTTATTTCGCTTTTGTGTATATTTTGGGCGGGCCTGAACCATTGTTTGCTCCAGAGCCGCCAGTTCCTGCTGACCATCCTCCTTTTTTTCCTTTTTTTTCTTTTTTGTTTGTCCTCCTTTAGTCACAGCCAGGGCAATTGTTGATATTGTCATTTCAAGGGCAGTTAGTATTGCAGCGATTGTAATACCATTTCGTTTAAATAATTCTGTCAGCTTCAGCCTGAGCGACAATTCTGGATCGGAAATTACATCACGCAGAGACCTAGTCAACGCTAGACTTTCACGTGCCCCACTGATCTTATCATGTTCATATTCAATTCAATCAACAATTTTAGCTTCTCTTGTTATGAGTTCAGCTAGTAGTTTTTCGGCTTTATCTTTTTCATAGGTGTATTCTTCAGGAATTTTCTTTAATTGTTTTTCAACTTCTCTTTTCTCTAGCCTTAGTTTAACTTTTTCATTGTTAAGCTCGCCAAGACGCATATTCGCAATACTTAATTCACCATTAATAGCTCTATATTTGGGGTTTAGATTGTTCCATTTTTCGATTTTATTTTCAAAAGCTTGTATTTTATGTGCATTACCGCTAGCATCTTGCCGTAAGAATGTCAGTTCATCTTTGTATATACCCATGTCATCGTTTTTTACATCTTCAGAATACAATTTACGACTCACATATTCGGGCTCTGCGCTAGAGCGACCCCTGAATATTTCTCTCATAAATTCATGTCCTCCTTTTTCTCTCGTTAATGTGGAAAGCTTATAAAATCCACCTCCTCTATCTTTTGACAGCTTGATGGAGATATTTTTTTCTGTTTTATAATACAGATCTCTACCAATAAGATCAGTATGCGCAGACAATATTCTTTCTGCATCGGATCAGTAATCTTATTATAGTCTAAGAATTGTCTAACCTTATATATTTTGCTTCCTACTCTAAGTTCAGTCAAATGACCTACCTGCGGGCTGTCGCTTGTGCTGGTCTGGGAAGGGCCGGGTTCTGCAGGGGCATTATCGGTAAAAGATGTATCAGTAATATCAGCATCATCATCATTTAAATTTGCATTATCGAAATCCTGGAGTTCAATATCTTCTCCTCCTGTTGCCATATTGTCTCTCTATATTACTACAATTATTTTTTATCATCCCTTACATATACAGTAAAAAAAATGCACGTCTCAGTTGTTGAAAGCGTTGAACAATTGGCTGACTATATCGAAAGAACTAGCGCTGCATATCGCCGCAGTTATAAATTGATGGGTCGAATTGATATGGCTCTTAATGTGACTAAGGGAATTCTTGTAAGTTCAGCTGTAATAGCGGCAATTCCGACAGTTCCAGTTCTTTTAGCTTTAACTCCTATACCAGGTGTTATTATTGATGTAATACAAGGAAAAACAGGAGTATCAAAAAGGCGAGAGAAATATAAACATTATTACGTACAATATAAACAGCTGCTTACACAAATACAAGAAAAAGGTGCATCTATAAAGAAAGAAGAGAATAAAGATACCCTTTCCGTTCCGATAGGGGAACGCACCTCAGAACTTATTGAAAACATATTTCATCAGGCACTAGAAATACAAAAACAAGAAGGATTTAGTCCGCCGCTAGAGCGTTACATGCGACATTACGGACTAAATGGCTATGAAAGTTAACTCCGTTAGGAACTCCTCCCTATCGGCCATGTTTCTGCCAGCCATTCGCCCGTGTCTGGATTGTATAACTGCACACGTTTGATATCATTTGGTGCCATCATGATTTTACTACGCTTTTTACTACAGATTTCTCCGGGGTATTTCCGTACAAACTGTACAAAATGTGCCCGCTCGGTCTCCTTCCTTCGGAATGCACCAGTTTCAAACAGATCCTTATAGTCTTCAAAGTTAAAATGTTTTCTAACACAAACATCTTTTATCCCTTTATTTTTTTTCGTCTCCGAAGTTGGAGTCCGAAAAGCATACACTTTCGAGCATATGCCGACAAAATCAAGAATAGGTTCACCATTCAACTCATCTTTAAATTTACCTATCACCTTTTTATTAATCTTTGGAACTCCCATCCCATCTTTCATACCACTAGTATCATATATAGACTTCTCACCATTCTGTTCCACATCTTCTCGGACTATATCATTGAAAGTTGTGTCTGCAGAAGGAAGAGGTACACTGTAAACAAAACTGTCAGTATCCATGTAGGCTAATCGTATTCCAGGGAACCGTTTTCGAAAGTAATTGTAATGCGTCTCATACATAAGCAGCTTAGAAAGTTCAAGCACTGCCGCGCCAATGAAAACTGGCTTTTTATATTCATATTTATCCCTTTTCAGTTCCAGTAGGACATTGTCACAGGAATCACCATCCTTTTCACTAGTTATGAGAGTTATGTTTCATCTTTGGATTATACTTCTGAATCTTTTTACGACCACTATCGGTACTAGTGTGACCCGTCACAAATTTAAAGTCTCTGTACTTTCGAACATCTTCTATTGTCTTGCCGAACATTGCATTATTCATAAGCTTATAGAAATTCTTTTCAAAATCTGTCTTTCCCTTTGTCCTCATTTTAGTGTTAAAGTCAATATACTGTTTGAGACACAGAGCCTCTTCAAATGCGAGCGCCCGATGTATTTTTTTCAACCGCATTCCCATCTGAAGATAGAATTCAAGCAACTTATAATGTAAGACGTATCTCTCTCTGTACATTAGACTTGTAATTAGTCGACTGCCCTGACTCGGAAATTCATGGTGATGTGGAGCTAGAGTTAGATCAGAATGTTCTTCATGTAATTCAGTAGGGTATTCTAAGTCTACTTCTAGAAAAATTGGTGGAAATCTGTCGCCATGGTCCCAATTCAAGCCTGCTCCACCATTCTGAGCAGACCATTCTAAATATTCTTCCTTCGTCATCCAATGAAGTCCCCCCATTGGCATTGGTTGACTCATTGCCCATCCATAAAGATTATTAGCATCGAGATATTTTATTTCGGTTAACGGTTTCTCCGGATCGTAATTCCCGCCTATCTCGTCTGTAGCGTAAGCTGGATGATTTGTCTGTAAGTAATGAATATTACACTGACTGATACCACCTCGAATTCCCCTCTGGATGAAATTCATCTGCTCAGCATCCTGAATGAGTTTAAATTTATTACCCGTATAAACAGGGTTTTCAGTAGAAATTTGCCCAGGCGAAGAATTGTAAATTATAGGTGGAGAAGGAAGCCGAGGTTGGGTTGGGGACGTCGTGTCGCGGCGGCGGCAGCATAACATGGCAAGGTATCTTGAACAGCAATTTATCCAGTTTTGTTGTGTGTCAGTGTAAAAAAAGTTTGTATTTTAAAAACAAAAACCGCTTGTGGTTTTTTGTGTTAAGTAGAAACAATGAACCCTCTTACTCATATCATTTGTTTTGTTTGTCCTTTCTTCACTGTGACACTGTCTGATGACATTTTCCATGAGAACACAAACAGTTACAGAGCTGGTCAGTGCCCTAAGTTATCATCCTATGTGTTGATATTACAGTGTACTAGAATCAACAGGGAAGCAACAGTAACTTTTGTTATATTCAATAAAGAGTACTACAAACTACTGGCAGATATTCCATGAATTTGGTGAAAAACTTTTTTTGTGATTAATTCCAAACTGAATGTAGTAATGAATTTACATTTCAATTAAAAGAATATGTTGTTCCTATTAAAACATGTCACACTGAAATTATACTGGAGTCATTAGAAAATCCCAGGTAAGTAGTTCCTTTTCTCTTTCAGTTTAAAGGGACAAAGTCAGTTTTGACTTTTTTTGATATCAAGAATACAGGGAATACTTTATTAAAAAATTTTAAAATTAAGCGAAATTCCACCAACTTACTCAACACGGTAATAATTATTTACCAATTCAATGAAACAAAAAAAGTTAGCTGCTCTAGCAGTAAAACAACTTGACGTACAGCCTCAGGGTTGGCATTGGATTTTGTTTTTTATTTTTCACCTGCAGTTCACAAAGGGCCTCTAAAAAGTTTTGTGAATACACATTTCAGTTAGGTGCAACAAAATGACAATAGAAAAGTGTTTGCAGTATCAGTAACAACTTTAATGGGCTTCCTACCTCTATGACTGACCTTTCAAGTGCAGTACACTGAAACTTGTGAAAGAAAAAGATTGTCTCTTTTTTCCATAAGCATATGCTGTGTCAAAGAAAATACACAAGTCCTGAAAAATATTGTGTTGCTTTCTTTTCCCCCAGCAGTCACGCACTAGTATCAATAGCAAAAAAGAAAAACGTTGCATCGGCACAAAAAAAAGTGAGGGGAAGTCTCCAGCTGACTTTGATGTATCTAATGAACTACGTGAATAATATTTACATAAATTATAAATTGCCCGCGGTCTGCAAATGCTACAAAATTGGATATTTTTTACAGAGAAAATTAACAGAGTTCGCGCTGGGCAAAACAGGTTATTTATTACTAGATTCAAAACTTAGTCGATAAAATTGAGACACTTTTTCCAGCATTGAAACGTTTCATGATCTGGCCATTTACCTACAAATGTACATAAAGCATGGATCGCGTGAGCAGGCTGCAGATACGGTAGAGCGTGCCCATTTCACTTTCCCTTGAGTTGAAATCACAAGAAATATACGTGAAAAGCCAGCCCTGAGACGTACAATATTTCTCAAAATTTTGTACACCGCCAAATCACCGTTTTCGGGGGTAAAATATCGAATTGCAACCACAACCGCGAGTTTATAACTGACCATTAAACGTCGATGGTTGATCACGTAATTCATAGTGGCGTACTCAGCGCACGTCATACAACATGTTGGCGATGCATGACTTTGATTTGGCTCTCTGAAGAACTCCTCACCAAAACACTAAAAAATTTAAATTGATACATTCATCGGACGGCTGCACTCGGCTCATTCCCACATCAAAAAGTGATCGTTGACTGCTGCACGCTGTGGCCGGTCGCCATTGTTTTGACTCGTAGCAGAAATTAATGAGGTCAGGGAAAATATACCAAATGATATTGCCGCTTACAGAGGACAGGCGTACTTTCACCCAATGATATAAGATATTAGAACAGTGGCACTGACCTTGTCTGACCTCGCATAGAAAGACCTTGTATGTATACATAGCCCAAGTTGTACACTGCGTACGGAGCCAGGCGTATTACGCGTGTGCACGTTTGTCCTTTTTTTGGCTCGTTTTTTGCGCCGACCCAAACGTCATGTACTTTTGTCACTCAGTTGATGGTCATAATTTTGGAAGTATTAACAAAGTTTGTGCCATTTTATAATATTTTCCCCAAATTACAGCCGGCGAAAGTGCTGTCACAGACCTACAATTTCGCCGGCTGCCGGCTTCTAATGAAAATACTGATAAAGTAACATAGCATACCATGTCAAACCGGGCGCTGACATATAGTGGGCTGGATCTAACTTATATGCTTCTAAACATGTGTCACGGAAATTTTCGAATATATTCGCAAGAAGGAAAACGTCCGTCTTGCAACAGAATTCCATATAATCACGAATCGTCCGACATCCAACTTCATCCCATACTCGCAATGCATGTTCATGATCGGACTCCGAAATCCCCTCTTCCGTCAGTTCGCTATGAAATTTTTTCTCAGTGGGAGCTCCTCCTCTTCCAATCGCTCGGGAGAATCTAAATATTCGTACGGGAAGAAACCTTTCGCCCGCTGAATGTGTGGGTACGAAAGTGGTACTGCCGTCCATCCATCCTCTGGCACAGTCTTTGCCAACTTCGCGAGCGACCCAGACATCAACTGAGCACTGTCCATAAACTTTATAGAAAAGAAACGTGGCACTGTCTCCCTCTTCTTATTCGGCCACTCTCCGCCGACAACAATTGAGGCGTGAAAAATAAATGTTTTCATAAGACACATAATTCCTCCATTGCCCGTCTTGGCTATGATTTTGGGCTCTTGACCGTCGGTATCAATGTCATGTAACTTATTCAAAATAAAAGAACCATCGTACCCCTTGAGGTTGTGAAAGTAAATAGGAATGTTCTCGATGGGCGGCACCCTTCACAATAAAAAGTATCTTTATCCTTCACTATTCGGTGTGTGGCAGGGTCCCTACATGCAATACAGTCTGGACTGTTGTTATTAGAAGGATCTTTCATTGGTTTTTTTCCAATAATACGATTTCGAATAATTCTCAGCCCTTTTCTTCATATCCTTTAGAAATTCTGTAACACAATCTGTACCTGTGAATGTTCTTTTACTAAAAACTTTCGGCGGGTTGCCTGACCATCGCTCAATAATAACATACGAAAGACAAATTGGAATGTGTCGGCTGGTGTCCTCAATGATTGCCTCAGTATCTGCATACACGACGTAGGGGCAGGGCACCTTCTTCTTATGTCCTTCAAATTGGCACACTTCCTTAGGAAAAACTGGCTGAGCCGTGTCTGTCCCACAGTACACCTGATGTATTTCTTCTGTTGATGTAAAACCTTGCTTACAAACCATACAAATACACTTCTGTCTGCGCTCATTCTTTCGATTATTACGAGAATTATGAAGAAGATTTAATGCAGTAGTTGGTACGAAGTGGTCGCCGCCGTCTTCAACGGCTATCAGTAAGATATTTGCTATCTGTACTGTGTCCCATTCCCCTTGCAGAGCTCCTGTCCAAACGAAAGATCCCCTATCGGAACGAGCTCCGCTACAGCCTTCGGAACAGCCACTATATAAGACGGTTATGCCAAATGGGTCGGGATCATTTTCGTAGATCTGAAATACTTGGAGTTTCACCCCTGGATTTTGCTGCTCGAAGCGCTTGAATACAGTCTCATCGGCGGGCGTAGGAAATGGTATTCCATCCTAATAGTAGTCGGCCATAAATTTGTCATACGTCTTCCAGTTTCTTCTAGTCTGTCCACATCTCTTTTTGCGAAACGCTTCGTCACCAAACTTTATACTTGCCACGACCGCATACTGAAAGCAGTTCTCGCTACGGAAAGGAAGAACCAGATCGCTCACACAATGCTTATTTATTTACCATTGAGGAAGTTGAACGGCGCTTTCGCGTGAGCCGCCGGCCCAAAGCTTCTACTAGAATTACTTTAAAATTAAGTATCTCCTCGAGAACGAGACCAGAACCCTCAGCTCTTTCAGTTTCATCAAGCAAATAGTCGTAGCGTTCTATCAATTGTTCTTTTATATCCGACCCTACTACCTCTTTTGTGTATGTACCTTTATAGTTAGCATAGTATGTGCGAGTTTGCACACTTTGATCTTTTGGATTTTTTAATGTGACTTCCATTTCTGTAAAAACACGGTACATCTTTCTTTCTTTGGCCATGCCTTTGATGTCAATCGTGGCGATATCCTCGACTTTCTTGACTTCGGGAAAATCTTTTTCTATAATTGCATCTTTGAATGCTTTTCGTAAGTGACGCTGGACAATATTCTCATCCATCATAATCTTTATAATATATACTATCCTAAAATTTTTTAAAAAAGAAAAAATAATTATTCTATTCTATGATAGGTCATCGAAATCCACTATAATATTGCGGTTTAAATGCTAAGAATTCTATCTTACTACCTTTTCGGATATTACGTGGCGATGTCCTAAACCTGCTTGACTTCTGGAAAATCTTTTTCTATAAATGCACCTTTGAATGCTTTTCGTAAGCGACCTTTTTTATGGTGTAATGAATAACAAGTCTCCTTGGAATAAGCTGAAGGTACTGTGTCATCATTTCCTCCCATTTCTTTATTAATTCTTCTCTAAGATCATTGAAATCTATCCTCGTTTTTTTACCGAAGGGGTTTTCTAGAGCAAATCCTTGGCCTGAAGAATCTGTTATATCTGTGTGTGTCATGGTGTATGAGTACTTTTGAGTGTCTAGCCCCCTATTTAAATCGAGTTTAAGTATATCGGCCAATTGGCTTATCTTATATTCATTCACGACTAGCTCCATCGTAACTGTCTGTATATATACTATACCAAATTTTTTTAAAAAGAAAAAATATTCTACGAAAGGTCATCAAATCCACTATAATATTTTTGTCAACATTTATTTGTTTATATATCTTGCCTAATCTTTCTAATTCGACTTGTTCTTCCACGTCTTGAATTTCTGGTTTATAAGGTGTGACACAAAATAACCTCTCTATAGTGAAAGAAAGATTACGCTTAAATAAGCGCAGTTTAAATGCAAAGAATTCTATCTTACTACCTTTTCGGATATTACGTGGTACAATAGCAGGATTTTCTCTGGCTGGCAATCGGCTCACTGCTTTAAATTCACAGTCGATTTCTTGAACTATATCAATACATGTAGCGAAATCCTGAATTCCTCTTTTAAACCGAACTTTAAAATACTTTGTCTGTGTGCTCTCCCTCGCTTCTGATACACTTTGGATGGATTGTAAAATGTTAATGGAACCCCTACGGTTACGGTTCCAATAGGATTTTTGGAGTGAGAGGAAAGGCTTGCAGCGAAACTTTTAGCGGTACTACCGTCAGGGCTTGCATCGAAACTTTAACCTAAGGTACGGGATACTATCAGATCAGTAAACTTTTGAAGACTCAGTCGCCAACACACACACATTTCATCGCATGTAGCAAGATCTTTTGAACCATACTTAGGCCCGATGGGGAAAACCACTTCTAGCTCACTGTCTACATATTTAATAGGATCTACATCTTCACCAAATATGAGTTTGCCGTCACTGATTTAATCGTTTTCTCCACTTTCAAGTATTTTTATTGCATCTGAAATAGAAAGGATTGCCATTGTCTTATCGTAATATATCTTTACGAAAAATAATTTAAAAAAAGTTTTCTTCTTTCAAGAAATTAAAGCTTGCTCCTTGGTACTTACGTTAGTACTTTCGTAATTACTTGCGTTAGTACTTACGTTAGTACTTACGTTAGTACTTGATCAAGTACCTGGAAGGAACTAGCCACAGGTACTACATAAGTACTCCTTCCGTTCCGATAGGGCTACGAAGTTCTAATAACATTTTTCTCTGGCTCCCAACTATTGAAACTTTCTGGATAACCTTTCCATTTTATCAGATAATATTTCTTTCCTCTAATTTTTTTTGTCTTCAAAATTCGTTCTACTCTGTACACCTTGTCGGCGGCAGCAGCGTAGGTCTGCAGTTCATCGGAATAGAAAGTGCCGAGTATTTCCTCTCCATTCAGATCTTCTATCTAGTAAACAGGCGGCGTTCCCAGTCCAGCTGCGTACACCACTTTTGAAACTATGAAAACCTCCTGTCCAATTTGGTAAATATCCTTTCCTGAAAGTGGTCTTGTATTTTGTAATTCGGACCCTTTCTCCCGGCTTGAATTCAGGGGTAGCTGCCGTGGCCGCCACTCAGGCCCGTAGAGTGTATAAAATGCCTGTCAATCATTGTCCTCTGTTACATCGACGGGTTTCATTTTGATACTTCCGTGTACGGTGTTATTGTAATTCTCGAGAAGTTGTGGTAGAATACCGAGCCATACACGTGTCTGTCTGTATGTGAAGTATTTCCACATCATGGTCTTCAATTCCGATTAAAACGTTCCACGACACTAGCTTTTTTGTCACTGTAGGTGTGAAACCAGTGAATGCCTGACTCCTCCAACCATTTCTGCATTTTTCGGTTAGTAAATTCCCGCCCCTCATCTGTCTGAAGTTTGTCAGGTTGCCTCCCACTTTTCTTAATTATGTCTTGTAGCGCCTTCAGAGTATCATCTGCCGTTTTTGACTGTATTGGCCTGGCCCATGCATATTTACTGAGCACATCGATTACTGTTAGCATGTATCGAATGTTTTTATTCTCTTTTGCGAACGGTAAAGGGAATTCCACAAGATCAGCCTGCCAAAAATTGTCTATCGATGATACGAAAACGCGCCTCCCGCCCGTAGCACCGTGAGTACGAGGTACCGGTTTATGTAGATTATAAGTTAGCTGAGTTTGCAACCAGTCCTGCACCTCTTTCTTAGTAACTTTTAGTCCGCTGGCGCGTGCTGCCTCATATAATTTTTGTACACCTCCAAAACCAGTTCTTGGGTTGTAATATAATTCTCTTAGAGTTCCTTCGGGAGTCCTATCGGTGAAGCCTTCGGGCGAAGCCATGATTAGCTATATTATACTAAAAATTGTATGTCGTAAGGATGCCGTAATTGAAATACTAGTTTACTGAATGGCCTACTTTTCAATTGCCTGAAAGTACGGACTGGTGAGGAGATTCATTACATACTTCGTTTTGCCAGAATTTGTCGGTCCAGTTACAATCATGTTGAATGGTGGGGTCATTTACATTGCCATTGGAACGGATCTATATACTGTACATAAATGTAATGAATATGGCTAAAGATAACAAACCAATTTTGCCATATTCGTGAATAGGATCCGTGCCGGCGACAGCAGCGACTGTATCTGCTGCCTTCCGTTCCCGTTTCGAAGGCGATAGGGGAACCGTGTCGGCGTGAGGCGGCCCTCCGGGATGGTCATCCTGCCACTTCACAGCATCCTCGTCCCCATCCATCTCATGTTTAGCACTTTCTTTAATTTCTGTGTTTATATCTCCATTCACCCCGAAGACCATAGATTCAGTTGCGTATTGCAATTCATTATTATAACCTGCGATTGCCGGGCCAGAAAGAATGACCATTTTAGACGGCAAGAGAAGTAAATTGGGCGAAACAGCCATATCAAGTTTGACACCAGTATTTGTTATTGTGTCTTGATATCGCCTATAACTGATTACTTTGTCGGTATTACGAATTTCATCTTTGAGTAGAACGCCGAATTCTTTTCGGACTTGCTCTGCACTGCCAGTATCGCCCACAATGGTACTGCGAATATTAGCTTGTGCACCTAGTATGCAATATACGTAGGCTTCAAGGCTTTCATTGAGGCGGGCGAGACCAGCCTTTGTTAATCCCGAGTCTCCCTTCAGAGGGATGAAACTATTGTATTGCCCCTCCGATCCATCATTTCAGAAGAAATAATAGTGTGGTCTGTCTTTGTCGGGCAGTACATGTTTTTTCTTTCCAAAAATGGTATGTGTATAGAAAACGCCACTGTCGGCGGAGAGGAAAAAGTCGTGTCCATTGTATACAGCTGCAGGCTGACGAACGGGCCCACGATTAGTGTAATATTCATAACCATAACCAAGACCTGAGTTTTGACCTTTGCGATATCGAAAGTCGGACTTCGTGGGGCTTATATTTCCAAATTCTGTACATAGAAGTTCATATTTCACGAGATTGTACGGATTGTCGCCGGCTTTGAAGACACCTCCAGTATCGTCTGGAAGTGCAACCTCCATTTCGTGAAGGATCCGACGTACTGTAAAATATACATGAAAACGACAGAATGAACGTATTTGCGGCGGAAATTTCTTATCCAAGAGATGGCGAATGATATACCACAACCAGTAGTGCTGCACCATACGGCGAAATTTAATTGCTGGTCCCAGTATTTCATGTGCGGGCCGCCCAACCAGACATTACTTTCTTTTGCTGATCGATGAGTGATTACGTTATCTTTAAATATATCCCGCGGATGAAAAGTAAATTTATCTGTCGGCGTTACATATATTTCTAAGTCCATGAGAATAGGTTTTATATCGTTTGGTTTGGCAGGAATATCAACATGTCGTACTGTCAGTATATGTTTTTTATTTAGTTGAAAAGTAACCGGGAATGCGTCTGTACTCATGATTATATGTGTAGTAGTATATACAGATAGATTTTAATGGAGGAGAATTTTCATATTCCATATTTTACCTTCCCTATCGGAACGGTTCTCATATTCCAGACTATGTTAATACTATATTTCGGATTCAGGTTTAAACGAATTTTTTATTTTTTACTAAGAATAGATAATATATTACATAGATTTGATCATTCTTCCAATTTTTTATTTTTTACTAAGAATAGATAACATACTGCAAACAATGGAGAATTTAATAAAGTCATCAGCAGCCACAAATACGACAGCGACAGCGCCCTATTGGAACGGTTCCCTTTCGGAATGGAAGGGACACCGACCGTAGCGGTGTAGGACGCTCGATCCATAATAGAGACGAAGCTTGAAAAAACTACACTGTATCGTTGCTAGTGGTCAAAGTAAGTCATTTTTTGGTAAGGAGATTACAATCGAAAGTGTTGAAAGGTGGAATGATGAAACAGTAATTAAAGTCTTTAAAATGTATCAAAGCGAAATACAGTTCTCTTATAAGTGATACCGTCACTCAAAGTTTCATAGATCTAGGAGCCCGTGCAATAAGTCAGGTAGTTCCAATCGATGATCGAGAAAACTATGCCACTGATTTAAAAAAAGGATTTTATTCTAAACAGTGAAATAAAACGATTATCAGGACGGATAGCCTACACATGGGGGCCAATACTTGCTCTAGTTTCCACCGGTTTAATTATGGGTAAACATGTAGATTTTTAAAAAATCGGGTTTAATATAATACCCGAAATAAATTGATTCAACTTTGCAAGCACCCCTAATGGTTCCAACACCAACTCAGCAAACGGAAATGCATTCCGAAGGGGCTCCACCAGGGACTCCGTCAACACAAGCCCCTCCAATGACTACCATTCGGAACGAGCCGCAGCGCAACATAGAGAAAATTACATTACCGATGAAGCATCCAGGGAGATTTCTGCAGGGAAGTGATTAGCAGATGGGAACAGGCAAAACAAGAAGATGAAGCAACAAGCAATAGCAATGACTAATGATAGTATGACTGAGGCTAGACTCTCTCACAGCCCCTTCGTTCGCTAAGCAGTTATGCGCCCTCAACGGTCTTTCTAACAAGCGACGCTAACCGAGCCAGCCGTGCTGTAGCGTAGCAGAACTTTGGGCTGTTAACACATGTTTTTTCGATTTTTTTTTTATTTTTCTGATAGGCCATATGCTATTACATGTTAGGCGCCAATCTATGTCTCTGTTTCCACCCCTATCGTAATTGACAGACTGTGTTATCTGTCAAACATAAGTCTGATGCAGCTGCGAAGTTAATTAATTAAAGAAGAACAAACAACTCTGTCCCCTTATCTAAACGTAGGAGCTTTGTACGGTACTTGTCAGTCTACGTAATCACTGTCCCGACTGTGAAGAGCAGCGCATAGTTATACGTTACAGTTACTTCTCCTCAGAGATGGAAATTTTAAATTTGGCAATGATGACATGATGTACACGTCTTGTTTCTTCAATTGAAGTCTTTCTACATAGAACCGTCTACTGAACTGTAAGTGGGGGTTATAATACATGATCTTTTTACCGTTTGTCTGCAACGTTGCATAACATTTCCTTGCAAATTTTGACTAGTGACTAAGTGAAACAGGTCCGAGGTTCAGTTCTCTTATACAACTTCATACCAGTCCGAAAGTATGCAGTAATTCATGTTAACATTACTATTTCATGAGTCTACCGTCCAGTACTGTCAATATTGACAACTGTCTTCAGCAATTTATGTCGGTGCTTGATTACTAAATTAGTATTTCTGTCAAAACTCATTAGATTATCACATAGCCATGTGCATAACCAGTCATTCAGTCTTTAGTATCTATTTTGGCAATTGCGTAATACAAGCCTAAGGTATTTGAGCTTCGGGGTATCAACACTGATATCCCTTGTTATCTCACAGGAACAAGTCTGTCTCAATAGCATGGTCCAATGGCAGGTGAAATGGAAAAATATGGGTGGAGTTGTTCTAACCAATCAAAAAAATCGAAAATAAAATCGAAAAAACAATTGTGAACAGCCCCTCGCCGGCTTTGCCGGCTCGCTGAGCCGAGCTTCGCTCGGCTCAACTGCTCAACGGCGCCAGTATGTTGAAGGCGTAGCTGGCAAGGGGCTGTGAGAGAGTCTAGACTGAGGCAAACTGTATAAGCCTACCGCCTACGACACCACAACAGTGTGATGGATGGTATAATAAATGTTATCTTGTTTTAGGAATTATAGGAGTTTCATTGACTGCATTAGGACTATATTGGGGGCGTGCTTGACATATTTGTTCTCTTTAGTGACCAAGTCCACTTCGGAACACACTTACGCGTGAGCGGCTTCAGAAAGCGACGCCTACAGAGCCCACCTTTGGAACGGTAGCGGAAAGGAAGTTTTCCCAACCAAATCCCAGTCCCTCTACATTGTATGAGATGGATTAATTCCGTAGGAGACCTTTCAGAAATTATTTTATTTTTCTATTTTATATACTTGTCAGCAATCATGGATACTAAAACAGTTGTAAACACAATGTATGATGGTATTGTAATCGCTGGACTTGCGATGGGATATCTAATGATCTCCAGCAAATTTCTGAAAATGGATATGGGCGATCCAAGCTGACCAAATTTCTCTCGATGGGTAAAATTAGGTAGAGCGACTGCTGCCGCGGTTGCGACAAAAGATCTCCTTGAACAGAAAAATATCATTCCTGCAGAACCTTATACTTTGTAATGTATATACATACAGTCGAATAATAATAATAATATTCCACCGAAGATTATACTTAGTAATATATACATACAGTAAGTATGATCATTTGGATTGAAAGCAAAATGGGTAAACCGGTTACAGTTAATTTTAACCCTTGCATTGACATATCACAGTTTACTACAATAAGACTATTACAGTGTTCACTTTATCATTCATGGTATAACATAACATGGACGAATAGTATATTAAAATATAAAGAAGGTAACCAACCGAAGAAGACTAAATCAATACGTCCAGGTAACTACAATATCGATACACTCAACAAAGCAATCAGGTTGCAGCAGAAAATTAATTTTGAAAAACATCTGCCGACAAACCGCGTTTATCTAACTTTAGCTAAAGATGTTAAAGGGATGGGGCTAGTCAGCAATTTAGGCCTTATAATGTACCGCGTAACATCTTAGATATATTAGATAGTGAAATTGCAGGTTGAGTTGCTGAACTGCCAGGAACTCCAAATGTGATTTATTTTGATAGCAATGTTAACAAATATAAGTTGCTTGATTTTCGCCGTTGGCTTGAGCCTGTTAACCCATACATTACACTACTCGGTATACCGATTCACCTTAAAATTAGTCCTCTTAATACAATAATGTCTTCAGATAATACACTGCGAAGGTGGATAAATGATGGTGAGAATTATTGTTCATATACAGCTAGCGGAGTTCCAGTAAGATTATTTTGGGACACAACTTTAAAGAACCGGGTCTGAAGAGTGTGGGGGAGGAGACAGCTGAATTAACTTTACAGACTGCAAATCAACAGATGACTGATAATATGAAAATACTTCAACATGGTACAGTTTTTATCAAATGCATAAAGTTAGGTACAGGAAGAGATTTTGATGATTTAATTGGAAATATCGCTATAAAAACAGATTCAAGAACACCTTGCAATATTGTCATAACCATTGATAAAGACAAAAAGGATTTAGATATTGTTGCTCACAGTAGTGTAGAAAGTAGCAACATTTTATTTGTTAAAAAAGATACAACTAATTACACTTTAGATATCAGTACCATTTATCTAAAACATCTCATTTTATTTGAAGTAATGGTCTTCCGGCATATTTTAAGTTCAGAGGAAATTTCTAAAATTTTATGTATTGCGTGAGCAAGTTAACTCCCGAGTTCAGAAAAAAACTCCGTAGAAATTTTCATGAAAACTAGAATTTTCAGACCTCAGTCATGACATCATTGGCTGCTAAGCAACACTCATTCCGAAGGTATTGCAAAAGCCCTACGAGAACGAGAAAGCCCTACCAGAACGGTATTGTGCAACAGCGTTCCGTAGGGACTCCATAGTGGAAAATACTAACATAAGTGTTAATGTGGCTCCATAGGAAAAATACTAACATAGTGAAAATTCACACAACACAGCCAGAAGACATGTAAGGGATAAAATTCACATCTATATACTTACATCCAGAAGACCCTATCGGCACGGAAAAGCAGAATACTTACATCACAGTCAGAATCTATCGAACAAATGGTCTCCCTTCCATCCGATAATAGAACGCTGTTGTAATGGGGGAATTTCCCACTGAGTTATATATAGGCCACTCAGACTCGCTAGCTTATTAGTCCCCGCAGACGAAGTCCGGCGGGGACTTATAGATTGGGTCCTGTCCGTGTATCCGTCCGTCCGTCCGACCGTCCGTCCGTCCGTCCGTCCGTCCGTCATCAACAGTTTCTCAGACACTGCTGATTTTGTTCAAACTGGGCACAAAGACATAGGACTATGACCTACAGATGCACGTCGATTTATTTTGTGATACGATCCAATATGGGCGCGAGGTGGCCATTTTATTGGGATTTTTCATGTCTTTGGACCATAACTCAGATATCCTTGAGCACATTCTGCTCAAACTTGGCACAAAGGCATAACATTATGGCTTTCATATCCAAATTAAATTATTTTGTGATGTGTTTCAATATGGGCGCGTGGCGGCCATTTTGTTGCGATTTTCATGTCTTTGGACCAAAACTCAGACATCCTTCAACAGATTCTGTTCAAACTTGCCACAAAGGTATAACACTATGGCCTACATATGCATGTCAAATTATTTTGTAATACAATCCAATATGGCCCCGAGGCGGCCATTTTGTTTGCGATTTTTCGTGTCTTTGAACCATAACACAAAGATCCTTGAACCGATTCTGTTCAAACTTGACACAAAGGCATAACAGTATGTCCCAGTGTTCGCGGTGACTTTTTTCTCCTCGTGTACGGCATACGCATTAGTCTGCTAAAATTGCGTAATGGCTGGATTTGAGTGCGTAATTTCACTTCCGCACTCGATTGATGAAAAAACTGACTGCAAAATATAATGTGCCGTTGAATAAACCTACACTACATATTCGGATTGTACGATGTAACATTATTTTAATGAAAACAGTTTAACAAACAACTTGAACAATGTTGAAACATAACAGCGAAGGGTATACATGCGACCGTCAAAACACATCGGGCAACCCAAAGTTAGAGTTATGGCAGCTTATCCAGACGGTTTGTGGACGTTTCGGCACCAAGTCGTTTCGGCCTTCCAATATCAGGCCCCAAGTCGTTTCGGCACCGCAACCCAAGACGTTTCGGCACCGCTGAAGGCTACCTGTGGGAACTAGTGCTGGAGCGTAATGTTACAAATCAAAGTACTAAAAAGTATAGTGTCAACTAACATTCACGTACATGCTTGAATCTTTGTGAGAACATGGGAAGAGACCGTAAGAAAAAACTTCATATCATTTTCACATCTGTGACACATGTTTATCGATATCAATAGCCGCCGACACGGCAAAAGTTTGAAAGCGGTGACGAAACAGCACGGCAAAATTCACACAAAATGCACATAAAGTACTGGTCAGAAAGCAAAGGTCACGCTTACGAATATGACGGATCAGTCAATTACTAAATAGTTTGGGGAAAAAATCGAAATACAGATGCCGAAACGTCTTGGGTTGCGGTGCCGAAGTGATTTGGGGCCGGAAATTGAGAGGCCGAAACGACTTGGGCCGAAACGACTTGGTGCCTGAACGACCAGTTACCATCCAGACACTTCTGCAGTGTTCAAAATTTATCGGGATTCCGACGAGCTCTACCGATGAATCGTTTTTTTCACGGACTCGTAGAGCAAAGTTGAAAGAAAACAGATTTGTCTGCTTCGACGCCATGCTGCATGTGTGCTTGATCAAAATTTGGGAACAGCGAGACGCGATGATCGTGCACGGTTGGCATTTATATAATTTGTCGCAACATTTCTATCAATCACCAACTTTCAGAAACTATCGCTCGCCTGAAAATTAGCAACGTAATTCATAGGCACAGCTGACATGATAACGTGCCTAACGTGATAACTTGTGGACTACGATGCCGATTTTTCAGACAACGCCCAGAGAATCCGAAACTTTCCACACAAACTGACTGATTGACAGAAATGTATTGCAACAAATTTCGTCTGATTGTCGCCTAAGCTCAGTCGTGGGGAGTGCTTTCGGTGTTATCCTTTGCGTATAGAAAATGCATAACGAAGAAAAAAATGCGTAGAGAGTCAATTTCAATGCGTAAATACGCACGATTTTTGCGTAAACGCGAACTCTGTGTCCTACATATGCATGTCGAATTATATTGTGATACGATCCAATATGGGCGTGAGGCGGCCATTTTGTTGCGATTTTTCATGTCTTTGAACCATAACTCAGACATCCTTGAACCGATTCTGTTCAAATTTGGCACAAAAGCAAAACATTATGCCCTTCATATGAACATCAATTTATTTTGTGATATGATCCAATATGGCTGACAGGCGGCCATTTTTTTGCGATTTTTTCATGTCTTTGAACCATAACTCAAACATCCTTGAACCGATTTGGTTCAAACTTGGCACAAAGGCAAAGCACTATGGCATACATATGCATGTATCAATTAAGCTTGCAATAGAATCCAATATGGCTGCAGAACTGCCATTTTGTTGGAATTTTGCATGTCTTTGAATCGTAATTCAAAGGTCATTACACCCATTTTGTCAAAACTTGGCACAAAGATCAAGTACTATGGCATACATATACATGTCAATTTACTTTGTGACATGTTCCAATATGGCTGCCAGATTGACATTTTTTCCAATATCGCTGTCAGATGGTCATTTTTGGATTTTTTCATGTCTTTGAGGCTTAATCATATGCAAATATTCTTTAACCAATGTTGTTGAGACTTGGTACAAAGATAAAGTACTATGGCATACATATGCATGTCTACTAATTTTGTGCTATGATCCATATGGTCAATAGACAGCCATTTGATTTAAATTTTGGTGTGATTTTTTAATGTCTTTGAAACATAAACATAGGTCACTGTCCCTCGATGGACTGATTTTGTTCAAACGTGATACGAAGATAAAATACTATGGCTGCATTCTTGTGCACATTAATTTGTTTCATTATATGATCCGAAATGGCTGATTACAACAACATACCCGATCCCATACCATTTCGAAAATTCCACCAAACCATGTGTATAGTATGTGCCATCATGACACTGGAGGCAGTAAGGGCATCGTTATGTGTGATGTAATCAAAAGTTCCTTGAGTGGTCATTACCGGCAGAGATGAGTCATTTATTGAACGTTCCTCAAATTACTTTATTATGCGAGTCACAGGCCTGATGCACTGTGCATCAATGTCATTCCACAGCTACCTAGACCACAGCTACCTAGACACCAAAGATTATAACAAAATGGACAAGCGGAGACTGTGTCATCAACAAAGACTTGTGACTCATCACTGCTCATGCTGTGTAAACACTGATGTCAGTACTCACACCAGCTGCCGCATACGTGAGTTCATATACAGGTCACCCTTACGCGCATGTAATTTTTAGCAACAGGGAAGGGAATTTTTCCTCCCCTCCCTGTAGCTATTTTCAAATAAAATGGTGTAAAAAAAATTATCATAAATGACCACATTATATATACTACTCCCTTACTGCACCTGTTCAATTTTCACGTGGTATAAGGTAAGGTTTCTCATTATCAAGGCAGCTGTATGCAATTGTTATTGAATCATTTTTACACAGAAAAAGACAAGATGACAGTATTCAAGGTGTTTTGATTCCAAATTCAGGTGATGCAAATGTAAACTTTCAGCTTATGCTGATGACGTTAATACTCTTGTTACTTGTGATACTGATTATTTGAGGTTTAAATATTGGTTTTCTGTCTATGAGCATGCAAGTAATGCAAAAATTAACTATCGTAAGTCCCGAGATCTTTGGGTCGGCTCATGGTGTGGGCGTGCTGATCATCCGTTTGAAATTCCTTGGAATAGTATTGGTCTCAGAGTTCTTCGTACTTATTTGGGCAACAGTAACGAGTATTTTTTCAAAAAAAAACTGGAGTGAGTGTGTTACCAAGATTGACAATAAGTTATCTTGGTGGAATAGATATGCTCCTGCTATGTCATTCCAAGGCCGTGTTATCGTTATTAATCAACTTGCTGCAACCAAACTCTTTCATCGTTTAATTTGCCTCTGTCCTCCTGCTTTTATCATTGATGAAATTCAGCACAAATTTCTTGATTTCTTCTGGCAAGGAAAACATTGGTTGCCAAGTCGATCAGTTTTTGCTCCATTGAAGTTAGGAGGGCAAAATCTTATCGATCTCTCTTCACGTTTGAAAGCTTTCAGGTTAAATTATCTTCAAAGATATCTGTATTCAGGTCTGGATCATCCTTCATTTTTGTTTGCTGATTTTTATTTTCGAAGTGTTGATAATCTCAATTACACCTCTCAACTATTTACAGTGAATTTTCAGTCTGTTCCAGAATTTCTGCCTAAATTGAGCTTTTGAGAGTGTGGAAGTCATGTATTTTCCTGAGAAAGATATTTCAATATCAAAGATATTTTCCATGAAGCCCTTTTTTCACGATTGTGTTAGTTTTACAAATCCTCTTGATAGTACTCTTGGTAATCATTTTATCAGTGCTGGCATTATCAAAGTTCGAGATCTTTTTGACCTTTCCAAAAAATGTGGCGCTCCCAAAGCCAGTTATAAAAACATTGTTTCTATTCCTTCGGATGGAATTTTAACAAATACTGTCAAGACGTTGGTTGATTCTATTCCCTGTGATTGAAAAAACAAAATCCAAAGTTATTTTGAAGAGGAAATTGATTTAGATGACGTTCATTCTTGTCATCGTCCTTGGTACTCTTTTGAATTTATTTGTAAAGGCACTGATGACCATATTATTTTTAATTGTCCCCTGTATAAATTTGAAAAGGGTAGCATATTTAAATTTTTGATCATGTCCAATTTTCATGGGAACAATAAGCGTCTCCTTCTTCTTCTTCTTCCGTAACTCTTTTCTCTTGAGATTTGTTAACACGCTCCACTTTACCTTCTTAATGTTGTAGGAAAAATAGGTACATATCGATATCAGTACTCATACGTAAGACCATAAAAAACGTTGGTCACGTGACCTGGTGGATTTTTCCAAAACTTAAAATAGCCTTTCCTTGACATCTAGACGTCTTGTTGTTTTTAAAGGTTTTACATAGCAAGCATGATGACAGGTCTTTAAAATTTTGTAAAAAGTCTGAAGCCATTCGCGTAACATTGTCAACCATATTGATTTTTATGAAAAAAGTAACAATTTAATCTTTAAAAATCTTCTTCTCCAGAACCACCCATTGACTGAACTAAAAATTAATCGTGTCATCCTTTGTGTAAGCACTTTTACGTTTGCGCTAGGCATTAGGATCGGTCATATGGTTTGGCCTCCATGTTAAATTTTTCGAAAATCCAAATTAAATCTTTCTATTCTTCATCTCCAGAGCCACACACAATTTAATTTGCAATTTCACATTTATCATCTGTAGTGTCTGCCCTTCCAAATTGGGAATTATGAGTGGATCGACCACGTGATTTGATGGCTATGTTTGTTTTTCGTAAAGCCTATGATTACCAACGAATATTATTAAAAAACCTTATTCTTTAGAACCAACACACCATTTGAACTGAACCTTTACATATGTAATTAATGATTTGAGTACTATTACGTTGGAAACGGCCTTTGGATCGGTCTCATGCTTTTGCGGCCATATTTGAATTTTTGTATAATGCAATTTATAAACACAAATCTAAACTTCAGAACCAATTTACCATTTGAACTAAAATTTTACTTATGTCACCACTATTGTGAGTACTATTATGTTTGCAAAAGGTATATTAATTTGTAACATGTTTTGCTTTTATTTTGCTTTCTGCGAAAAAACTACGATCACGAACAAGGATAGAAAATACAGTGAGTTCGAACCCGTTTGAAAACATCTTTTTTACCCTGGGTTGAAGGCTCTGCTTGTTGACAGACTTGTGCCCGAAGCTGTCTTTCGTCCAATATCAGTGATGTATTCATTGCTCCAATAAATTTTGTGTACGATGTATTATAGTGAGTGTACCAGCGTGAGTGCTTCTGAACAACACAAAGTGTGCGGTGGCAGTCAGAAAAATGTAACAATTTAGTTTTGTTATTGGACCACTCTTTGTGAGAGTGGGAATTTGCCTGCGCGGCACTATTTCCTTCCTCTCGGCTAGGTGACTGGATACCATAGGTTTTGAGTTCGAACCCAATAGAAAACACCTTATGTCACATTGATTGGATTTCAATTACTCATTGATAATATACCGATTACAATAAAATATTGTCTTTAGACAGAGTTCCTCTATGTTGAATGCACTCTCAACCTCACACTTTCAGCAAGCTAGATCTATACGGTGCCATTAAAGTTTCCATATAAATGAATAATTGCGCGTATTATATCACTTTCAGGAGATATTGGAATGGATGGGGAAAGGATCAAAGAGTGCCTTGGTCATTTCAATGATGAAATTAAGCCACCAGAGTTTGACACAAAGCAGATTTTTGTGTCTCCAAGCATTCGATACGCAGAAAAATATGCCCCTACCACAGTGTAAGTATATTTCACGTTGAATATATCCGTGCCTGAAGACATACCAATAGTCTATCCAAGAGTTTGATCGTAGGGCCTTGGCAGAAGTCAAAGCCTTCTTGCCTTAAATGTCAAAGAGTACTTCTTACTGCCTCTGTCATCAATTGCTACAGTAGAGTATACGTAACGCAGATCTTTTCATACCAAGTGTACACTGTACTTTTGCATTTTATAGTATACGTATGTGTATACTAACGTATTTGACACATGTACAGAGTAAGTATATGTGTGTATATTATGAGGTTATTACGAAAATACAGCAAAGGATGCAAGAGCACATTGGCGTGGCACAAATGTCCGAGTGCATCCACTGCGGTATTTTCGTAATAACCTTATTATATACACCTAACATTCCTGACTGGGGCATCAAATTGTCAGAGAAGTGACCATTTCCGTGCAATGTCAACAGGTTTTCTTCCGATTTTATCGCGCCAGTGCGGAACGCAATCTCGGACGCACTTCAGCAAGTTTGGACTGTGTGCACTTCACACGTACGTACAGAGCGCGCACGAGACATGTTCTGGCACTCGTCCAATGGGTCCCTTGAAACCGTTCAACAGTGAACGCCCAGATACAGCCGCAGGGGGTGGGGCGCCTTGAAACTGTACGTGTGACGAAACGGGCGTTCCTTACGGCTTTTTAGAGCACGCAATATCCTATTGTTTTCGATGGTAGATGTATAATAATGTTGTATATCAAGCATTTTGACCAGTGTAGAGTTTGTATAAATATATATTTGCTCTTCACACTGAAGTTACTGTTTAAATTGGTATCGATAAGCTCATGTGTCTGTCAGTTTACATACACTGTTTCTTAAATCTATAACCTAAACTTCTTTTACTTTTCTCTTTAATGTTTGTATGATGTTCTGCTAACTATAGGATTTGTTTGTGTGTATCTACATATAAAAGAGTTATTGTAATTATTGGTCTATTGACACTCAGAGCCTTCTTTCGTTAAACCCTGCGCAGCATTATACTAAGAAACGGTGTGGCACAACTTAACATATGGCGATCGACAAATTGAATATTTGACCGTCACGTGCACCCTTTATGGAACCAAACACCATTAATATAATGTTTTAGATTAGAAGAGAGTTTGGTAAATTTACGGTCTTCAATATTCTAAATAAGAGACCTAATAATAAATATTCTAAGTGATTTTGGAAATGTGAGATTTCATGGTGAGGAATGTTCGATTCTAACTTTTCTTTGGCCAAATTATTGATATTGTAATCTGATTTCCATTAAAAATAATAGTCTAGTCGGAAGGTAGGGTTTCCATGCACCCCATGCATATATTTTTAACCTACATTTTTGTAATCCTTATGGTCTATATTTAATGAATTTTGATGTTCAAAAAATCAAATATTGTCCTAGGGGTTCATTTGCGCCATCTCGGCCGCCATCTTGGCCACCATCTTGGATTTCAACAATGGGGTAGAGGCCACATATTTGCCGCTCGACGGAAACAGAAACAATAAAATACTATAAACGTTACATTTTTAGAAAGCCAAGATCATGGCCTTTTCATTGATATATAACTTAATGGGGATAAATTAATATTCGAACGTCTATCTGACTTTATATCGGCCATTGACCCTAAATCGTAAAATTTGCTAAATTTCACACCCAATAATTAAGTTCCCGTTCCTCTGAAAAAAATTTCATAGAGTATTGATATATTTTTTGGAAGAACTCAGTGTAATAAACAAGAAAGACAACATTAAAAGTATGTGTCTTGAGATTTAATGGGTGAATGAGCTTGTTTTCTTAATAAGTAGTATGCCACATATCCGTGTGTAATATAAGGGGTAGGGGTAATGTTTAACTTTCTGTTTCGAATCATGAATAATGAAACCATAAAAATTTAAATTTTTTTTGAAAGTGCTGCATCAGGCCTTTCTAAACATGTATAGTTTTATGGGGAAAAGCTGCATATTTGAAAGTTACAAAGCTTAAACCTTTCAGTTTGTGTCGATTTTAAGGGATTTTTAAAAACAAAATTATAATAATATATGGGGTGGGGTAATGTTTCCCTTTCTGCTTCGAACCATGAATTATGAAACCATATAAATGTTATACTTTTTGAAAGCTCAATAAAGGCCCTTCTAAATATGTATAGTTTCACGGGGAAAAATTGCATACGTGAAAGTCACAAACCTTATGCCTTTCAGTTTGTTTCAATTTTAAGTGATTTTTTAAAACACAATTATAGTATAAGGGGTAGGGGTAATGTTTCCCTTTCTGCCTCGAATCATGAATCTTGAAACCATGAAACCATAAAATGTTACACTGTTTGAAAGCTCTGAAACGGGACTTTATGAAGATGTATACTTTTATTGGGAAAATGTCATTTTGTTAAATTACAAAGATTAGGCCTTATAGTTTCTGTCAATTTAAGTAATTTTTTGAACAATATGTACAAAACAGTTAGTCCGTTGGCCAGGTATCGAAATCATCCTCAATAAGGCATTTTACCCACTATGATTTTCTGTTAGCTAGTATTCTCAGCTGTCATAATCTGCTTATTTGCCATTTAACTGATGGTGTGTAAGAGTGTAACGACTTGTTTTGTAGGGGGCTGTCACGCCCTCACTAGTAAAATAGGAATGGGTTAGGGGTAACATATTTACCGCTAGTCGGAAACAAAAACAACAAAGTACCATAAACAATACATTCTTAGAGAGCCCAGATAATTCCCTTACCATTGGTATACAACTTAATGGGGATAAATCAATATTCAAACATCGATTAGATTTTATATCGGCCATGAAATGTAAATTGTAAAATTTGCTTAATTTCAAACCCAATAATTAAGTTCCTGTTCCTCCAAACAATTTTTACAAGGTATTTATATATTATTTGAAAGAACGTAATGCAATAAAGAAGTAAAAAAACATTAAAAGTGTGTATCTTGAGATTTATGGGGTGCGTCGATTGTTTTCCTAATATATGGTATGCCGTACAACCCTCTACAATAAAGGGGTATGGGTAATGTTTCCTCTCCTACCAAACGCAGCGAATAAGGAAGCCACATAAATATCATATCTCTGAAACACTAAGGCAGTTGTTTTTCTAACAAGATATGGCTTGATGGGGTAAACTAAAAAATTATGCAGTGACAATGCCTAAACTCAAAAGTTTATGTTACTTTACTGATATTTACTTGTTAAAAGGAACATGGAAAAATACTCTATAGGGCATTAAATAGCACTAAAAAGTTAAAATGGTGGTAAATAAAAGACGTTTTACTCATTTCAATAACTCAAACAAGGGAAAGAAAGTTAACAGCTATATAACAGCTTGGATTTCAACAAAATCGCTTATTTGATATAACGTTTGGATGAGGCATCACAGGAAGAATTTATGCGCATGTTTTCGGGCAATTTCGGCATAAGGCATAAATATGAAAGTACTTTTTAATTATTTAAACAAGTTCAATACGCATAATTTTTAAAATGATATGTCAAAAATTATATATTTCACACCCACAAACACTAAATTGGATTTCATAGTCTTCATACTAAGTTAATATGACAGCAGCAGCAATCAATACCTTTTCTTTAATTGTATCGTGAGAGATATATAAGCAATAAAGCACCACTTCGAAGGGATACCACACGGTATTGACCGATAAACAAACATATACGCACGAACTCCACTCGTGTGTATAAGGAGTGAAATGGTCAAAACCGAGTGGTGTACCCAACCTATAGGGGTTGTTTATCGCTATATCATATCAGTATATGGAAACGTGATGAAAATACAAAAACAATGTGAAAATACCCACATTGGAGATAGAAATGGCCAACTGTACAGTATATCATAAATATATGCACAGTCACCGTCTTGGCGAATCAGAGCTCACTATTAATAGTATTACGTTTAATACCACACGGGAACACGAGGGAATCTTTTATAGCTCAAAACCAATCACCATTTATCCACAGTATAGCTTCTCCATACAAAGATAGATGGGTCGACAACACTTAACCTTCCTTACCAGAAAACAAGAGATCATAACTAATTTATCGAAATTATTTTACAGCGCAGAACACTATATACTCCCAATGAGGATTACATTTTCGACTGGGTACTAAAATTCAATAGCAAAATAATTCTGGAACTAAAACCCGAAAAGCCACATGTCACAGAACGCATTCAAATTATGCAACTAAATAGTAAACAGAAGGCGAACAAACATTCTATAAACCAGGCAATAAGAAGGCGAGACAAACCTCAGAAAATGACTAAAAAGGCTTATATTCCCATTGACACCTCAATGTTTAAAAAGCCTTGTAAGTGAATCTATCATTAGTTTTTTATCATGGATGACATTTAACCAATGTTAGACCCTGACTTCTTTGAAGCATAGACCCTAAAAACGGACGTTTTAGGGTCCATGCTTGAAGACACCATCCCCCAGCATAATCGAATCAGATAAACCAGATTCATCTAACTTTCGAGTTAGATCAGCCACCAGCAGCTGAGAAAAAAGAAGTCAACATAATCATCAGAGTCAAGCGAGCTAGACAACGGCTTCACACATTATACTTCACAGAGAGGGCATTCTTACACAATTCACAAAAAGCGTTCAAAAGCTTCGTTAAAGGCATTGTTCGCGATCCCAGGGACTGGGCGTGGCTGGTTGCGTGGCAAATGCAAAATATTAGTCATGCTGAATCAAGGTGTAATCAAGTAATAGCTTATTTATAGATTGGAAAAATCCTAATCCTGACAGTAATGATGGAATACAAACTTTGTGAAAAGTTGAGAAAATTTGCCACTTCTTTGATTTGTATGTTTTACATTCCATGTTGTACAGTACTGCCTGTACTATACATGAACAGTTCATACATTGGGCAAGTATTCTGTGCTGTTTTTCCATAGTTAGGTCCCCGCAGTCCGAGATAAGTCTTTCTATAGTGTCAACCATTCTCTTCGATTACTGTAATCTACTCCAATAAATTTCCACTTAACTCATTTGTATGATTACACAGGGAAGCCTAAGCCTATCTCTTACAATCTAAGATTTGAGATATTTGACAACAACATGTATGCAATTTTCATATTTTTCATAGGCCTAAATAACACACAGGAGAAAGTCATACTCAATGTTTTGTCCAATTGAAAGTCAAATTTTCACCGAAACAAGTAGAGGTGGCCATCTGTAAGCCAAACGAGAATTAATATTAGCAAAGATGGATATTAATTGAGCCTTTCCCATTTCCGATCCCAGTTACTCATACAACGGGGTATAAGCGAGATATGGTACCTTCATGACAGCCAAGATTATCGAATGTGTTGAAACCTAAGTGGCCCCTATTCAGTACCACGTAGCCTACAGTACACCTTAAAGGCATACTTACCAGGCCAAAATACCGAGTGTTGAATTCCTTCAAAAGTGGCAACACCTGGAAAGACACCGTGGCAACCAATTTATCACCCTGATCTCTAATTATTTACCTATACACCCAATAAAGCACCGGGACACAAGACAGTTGTACATCACAAACTTAAGAGAGAGATCGAAGACACTCACTACACAGAACGCAGGATGGAAGACTGCAAAGACGATTCTTCAAATAGGCAAAAAGGAGGCTAAAAACAACACAAACATTCACAGCAACGACGATAGGTCGTGTTTTCTTCCTATACTACGGTACAAAACCAAACCAAAGGGTCTTTCAAAGGAACTGTTTGCTCTCCGATCACGCTCAGGCTCTGACTAATATAGATACGTACAGCCTTCGTTTCCCGGTATGTTTCAGTAATGCCATGGCAAATACTCGAAATAAAATGGAAGAAAGGAAAACTATTAACTTCATCAAACAAGAGTTTGCTTGAATGAATTTACTGAAGTTTTCAGGCCATTTCAACGTTCATTATATGAGCATTCGAAATATTGGCGCCGTACATAGTAGAATAATTATCAAAAAAGTAATAAACTTATAGAAAAATTACAAATAACCCGAAATTGGCAATTTCGTATGGTGAATTACCGATGAATGTTGGCTAAACTGTATCCACCTTAACAGGGAAGGAGGACCATGTCAGGAAAATGCCATAAATGGTAGGAAATAGATAAACGGCGACGTCATGACCGATCGTTATTAAAATCAGAAAATAAAAGAAAGGGCCGATACTTCCTTGAATCTCGTGTATCACGATACCTGTAATAGCGATAACGGTCGGCTGCTCGGTTGCTTGGCGGGTGACATCGACAACTCATCACGAGTTATGTTTATTTTCGTAGCAATTGGTATGTCAAAACCTTACCAGCCCTCCGAACACGACATGTCATTTCCACGTGTAAAAACGGCTGTTTTCGTGGCCAGCATATATATCCAAAACAACTGTTCGGTACCGTCAAGTTCGACCGTAGATTTGGAAGTTGTTAAAAACGTGGATCTCTTCGACTGACTATAATTAAATTGATCATGGAGGCTACCATCATGTTTTGAAGGTTGTTTTCGATGTCATTCTCGGTGCAAACTATAGACTCTGCCTACAGTTTTGTTTTAAAAAGTTTACGCGCTTTTTGCAAGAACACATCGTACTACCAGTATAGTCCTCTTGCTAAGTCACGTCTGAAAATGGTTCACTTTCGTGATGTCATTGCAACATAAACGCTAGCAAAAGAGTTGATGACAATTTACACAAAGTTTTCATCCTTTGCCCGCTGATATTCCTGTAGGCATACGTATGGTTTGTTTACATCGTAATTGTTCTCGTATGCACAGCAAATGTTTGACCAGTTTATACCTCTGCGCGTCACCGAATGATTGACAATTGCTTGAGTCATGGAACAACTCTCTTTTGAGGGCCATTCCTTTATTCAGAAGCGATTTCTCCCTTAGTTGTCGTAGTTTTAAAATAACTTTGTGAAACTTTGCGGATACCTTAATGGCCTATGTGTTTGCTAATAATTTTCGTTGAGAATCGTTTAGGCAGATTTTAAAGGAGCGGTCTATCTAGCTGATGCCAGATGTCTCTCAAGTGCCATTATGAATTTCAATGAGTTGGGGGCCTTTTATACTCCACACACCGGTTTAAATAGCACTACCGTAACACAATGGCAAAACATGACCACACACGTAATTGTGTTAAAAACTCAGAAACAGAAAGCGTAATAAAACTAAAAACAAATAGAACTAAAAAGCAAAAATTACTGCACAAAATGACAAACAAAATATCTCAAACACAATATTACAACATACCAAACATAAACGAAACACAGTGACCAACAAAAAACATGGATTTACTAAGAATCTTTCTTCACACAAATCTAACAATTATAGAAATGAACGCTCTTTGCAAAGGCTTGAAATTAATTCCAACACCAAAAGGTCCAAACAGAATCAATCTCCTAGAAGACACAAATGAATTCATACTGAGAATGAGACTCCGATACATAATACGACGAAAAAACTCAGAAAAATAAATTCAAACACAAATCCACAGCGACTCCACAAACAACAAAGGAAGCACAATACACAAAAATTACCCAGAAGCTACGGTTAACTCTTGTTAGCATTCTCTTCCTCAACGCAAGGCAAACCATAAGTCTATTACAGAGAAGTATGTGACCCACTACATATTAAGAAAACATGGTCATGCAGCTGCTAAATCCAATGATACACACTTTCATCATTGTTTTTCTTCTTTATTGCATTTTTTTTTTAAAAACAATATATAAATACCTTGTAAAATTGTTTGGAGGAACGGAACTTAATTATTGGGTTTGAAATTAAGCAAATTTTACAATTTGCATTTCATGGCCGATATAAAATCTAATCGATGTTTGAATATTGATTTATCCCCATTAAGCTGTACACCAATGGTAAGGGAATAATCTGGGCTTTCTAAGAATGTATTGTTTATGGTAGTTTGTTTTGCTCCGACTAGCGGTAAATATGTTACCCCTATCACATTCCTATTTTACTTCTGAGGGCGTGACAGCCCCCTATAAAACAAGTCGTTACGCTCTTACCCACCATCAGTTAAAGGAAATAAGCAGATTATGACAGCTGACAATACTAGCTAACAGAAAATCATAGTGGGTAAAATGCCTAAGAGGGGATGATTTCGATACCTGGCAAACGGAATAACTTTTTTGAGCATATTGTTCAAACAAATCACTTCAAATTGACAGAAACTATAAGGCCTAATGTTTGTAATTTAACAAAATGACATTTTTCCCAATAAAAGTATACACCTTCATAAAGTCCCGTATCAGAGCTTTCAAACAGTATAACATTTATGTGGTTTCATATTTCATGGTTCGAGGCAGAAAGGGAACATTACCCCTACCCCTTATATTATAATTTTTAAAATAAATCACTTCAAATTGACACAAACTGAAAGGCATAAGCTTTGTGACTTTCAAGTATGCAATTTTTCCCCATAAAACTATATATTTTAGAAAGGCCCTTTACAGAGCTTTCAAAAAGTATAACATTTATATGATTTCATATTTCACGGTTCGAGGCAGAAAGGGAAACAATACCCTACTCCATATATTATAATTTTGTTTTAAAAAATCACTTAAAATCGACACAAACGGAAAGGTTTAAGCTTTGTAACTTGATAATATGCAACTTTTCCTCAGAAATCTATAAATGTTTAGAAAGGCCGGATGCTGCACTTTCAAAAAATGTAACATTTTTATGGTTATATCATTCATGATTCGAAACAGAAAGGAAAACATTACCCCTACCCCTTATGTTACACACGGATATGTGGCATACTACTTATTAAGAAAACAAGCTCATGCACCCACTATAAATACTTATATAAATATATTTGGAGGAACGGGAACTTAATTATTGGATGTGAAATTTAGCAAATTTTACGATTTACGGTCAATGGCCGATAAAAGTCTAATCGACGTTCGAATATTAATTTATCCCATTAAGGTATATATAAATGAAAAGGTGAAATATAAATACTTATGAAAAGTTGTTTGGAGGAACGGGAACTTAATTATTGGATGTGAAATTTAGCAAATTTTACGATTTACGGTCAATGGCCGATAAAAGACTAATCGACTTTCGAATATAAATTTATCCCATACGGTATATATATAATATAAATGCCCTACCCCATTGTTGAAATCCAAAGTGGCGGCGATGATGGCGGCCAAGATGGCGCCAAATGAACCATATTGGTCAATATTTGATTTGGGAACATCAAAATTCATTAAATATAGACCCTAAGGATTACAAAAATGTAGGTTAAAAATATATATCTATGGGGTGCATGGGAACTTTACCTTCCGACCCGACTATAATGATTACTGCGGATCTAACACTGGGCAAAGTGCTTGATAAACGTTCAGTATATTACCGTATATTAATGTATAGGAACACAATATTAATTGCATACGTAACGTATATCTTTGTATACGAAACATTCTTATACGTTGATATCAGTAGCGTATATCTATGCAGATCATGAGTACACGTAATGCAGATCTTCGCACACCAAGTGTACACTGTAAATGTGCATGGTATTAGTATACGTACGTGTATACTAAACGTATTTGACGCATGTACAGAATCAGTATAAGTGTATAAATGGTGTATATCAACCATTTTGCCAGTGTAAGGGACTGGTAAGTTTCTTCTGCCTTGGGGAAAGAGGGATCGGGGTCAACCTGTTTTTGACTTTGATGATAGGGGTCACCATGTTTTTGAAATGCCCAATATGGGGGGGGGGGGGGGGGGCGGTGTGTTTTCCAATTTCGACACGGGCTTATACCTGCACAAAATGCATTGTGCCAGCCACAAATTTCATCATTCAGTTTCATTTTTCCTCGCGCCCTTCGGGCGCGTAACTTTAATAACAACAAGACATATTTTCCAGAGCCCTGTACTAGTGCTTAATTTTAATATATCAGACAAATATATCTCTCAGATATCTGTATGTTTAAAATTTTACTGCGCGCCGTTCGGGCGCACTTCTTAAAAATATCAAACATATTTTTCAGCGTGCCCTTCGGCTGCATGACTTTCATATATCAAATATATGCATCAGAGATATCTGGATGTTAAATATTTTTCGGCGTGGAATTCGGGCGCCGTAAATTAATATACCACTGATATATGTCAGAAATATCTTGATGTCTGTTAGTTAAAAGTCTGTTTTGTAAAGTGTACTAATTATTATGAAATATGCAGTTCATATGAAAAGCATGACAAGTTCCTGATACTTTTTTATTATATCTATGAGAATTCAGTATTAGAAAGCAACATGCTCTAATATTTCACAATCACATTTTTCTTACAACAGTTTTGGACAGTGGTTATGCATAAAGAGAGTTGGAGCTCATTCAAAATACTGTATTCAACTTTAAAAAACTTTAGAATTGGCACTTTTAATTTCCTATCTTCCAACTAATATGACAAAAATTTCATTAAAACACAGAATGACTGAATGTTTAAAATATACCCAAAAATTATATAAGTATAGTTAATCGCACGACTAGGTGTGCTGTTACAGTTGTAATCACCACACTTATGGTCAGGAACTTGTAAACATCACAAACAGGCAAATCTTCTCTAAAATTTGTAATTTAGTACCAATAAATTGTCGACTTTTCATTTGAACACCCACAATGGAATGGAGCGACCCATTGTACGTCGAAAGGTTATTATGCACCTGGCATGCGAGTTTGGGAGAATGACCTATCCCAGATAAGTAGGACAAGGGCTCTGGTCAACTGCAAATCTGCATTTGAATAAGGGCTACAGAGTGGTATAATGCACTTGTGTAGAAGGAAACTGTTTTAGTCTGATTGGTTAAATAAAGTGGCTTGCTTTACTCTGTCGTATTGGCTATTTGCTAAAGAGAAGGCATTCAATCTGTAGATGCATGTGATTGCCTCGTGAATGCATCAGGCTTTCAATGCCATTTTGGTGTTTTTGACTGGTCAAGATGGATCTTGTCAACTTGTCTGATCTGATGACCCTAGAGACTTCCTAGAGGTCCATGGACGGCCATGTAAAAACAACCAAAGAGGATTTTACATGGGCAAACTGCCCTATAAAAGCAGCCGCTACTACAGAGTTCACCCAATCCACGATGTGTAGTTCAACTTATAAAAAGACCTTGGCGATGATACCGCCGACAGGACCGTACTATCGACGACCCTTGCCAAGGGGTAATCAAGTTCTCCTACCAGAAAGTAGGCGTCTTTACGTGAAGCATATGTGTGAGATGGCTTGGATAAAAGGCCATCACACTGGGCATTCTGGCAAGGTAATATATTCTTTTACTAGGATATTTATACAATCATAAAACGAATTCTGTAAAGTTTAAAATTAAATTCATTGATCAAATTATTTTGTTGTGTGTGGTAATATCACAGAATTTCTTTCGTCTATTCCACAAACGTATTAAATAAAAAGGCTGTACTTATTTCCATGCTATTTAAGACATATGTTTTCTGTTTGATAATTTCAGGTAAATGTGGCAACAATTTTGCACCATCAGGGATTCGATGAGCAGCTTATCAAAAACTAACAGGTCACAGATCAGATGACGTTTTACGCGCCTCAAATGTTTGTCGATCTCACTACAAAAGCATGTGGCGAATACATCTACCATTTTCATCTAGTGTTAAATCAGAGGACTTTTAGCTGTAAGTAAACCAGTTTCTTAAGTTGCTACAAAACAACATAACAAAACAGACAGGATTGGTCCAACCCAAGAAGACGCCGAATCTAAAATAGACAGATCTTCATCAACAAATCATATTGCTTATATTGAGCATGGTTCAAAGAAGTTAAAATTGAATTATAAAATGTGATGTTATAACCTATCATTTGAAAAATTGTCTTTATTGTGTTATTGAATGTGTGTGAATGCTTTAGGCATCTCGACTGGACCTATTGTTCTCATGCAAATTAGTAATCGTTCATACTTTTTTCATATCTAAATGAGTAATCAGTACACTTTTATCGATATGATAATGATTTTCTTTCATTAAAGTGTGGTGATTACTTATTTACATATGAATAAAAGTGTAACTGATTACTAATTTGCATGAGAAAAATAGGTGGCAGTCGTGATTTCAGGGATGAATTTATGGCAAGAACAATAGGTCACATGACCTGGAGTGATATATAATATATATATATATATATATATATATATATATATATATATATATATATATATATATATATATATACATATATATATATATATATATATATATATATATATCAAAGAAACTCCACCTGTGTGACGTACACTAACACAGATAAGAAATCCATATTACCCCTGTTGTACGTCATCAACCGGAACTTTTCTCATGCATCGGTGCTGTTCATACATGTACGTCGCGACACACACCGATTTGTTGTGATCGATGCCGTGCTCTCATGGCATTTTTACAAACAGATGACCCGATATATCTAGACATGGAAACATAGAAAGCATGTCCAACGAAATTTCCCGAGCATCGAATGGGAACAATTATCGTTTATTTTAATGGCTTTTATTTTAACGTCGTGGCTCCAGTTGAGTCGTAATGCTCAATGTGAACGTCATTCCTGGCGATCCAGATTGGCGATAAACCCGAAATCGACCATATCAACGTAAGTTCAACTAAATAAATGAGCACCGTACAATCTTCGGAAAGCAACTTATGAGGCAGAAGCATAAAGTCATTCGACTAACAACGATAAAATTCATTTATCACACAAATGTTGGGATGTATCTACGGGCGAGATATGTGTCACTGCAAACACGAAAGTCCGTTTGACGAAAACATTGACGACCGGGATCGGAATTGACGAGTTGACACCGACGGGACCGGGGCGCGGTGATTGCAGCGTTGTGGCTACAAACATGCAGTGTGGTACTATGTGTGTTCATCGAATGGCATGTTTCGCGCTTCATTTCACTTGGCATCTGTAAGAATAGGAATTACTCTTTTGATCGTGTCGTTGCAATTATTTCATAATGTTTGTAAATATTACAAATAACTCTTAAAACTATGGCTATCCGTCGAAAGCACTGTGAAAGCTATGTCCGCCGATGGCCGAATTGCCTTTGCATCAGTACAGCGTGAGAAAATGATTGACACGTTCACGTGACCAAATCTGTATGTCTGATTGGTGGAGATACCATTCGATGTATCAAAATTCAACTTGATCGGATTTGAAAGTATGTCCTGGATGAAGGGCCACTTTACTCATTAAATGAAAGTAATCCGCGCAAATAAAACACAAATCGAGACGAAATTCATGTAATTTGTTACAATAATTTTGATCCATTCACGTCAAAGAAAATAAGAAGAAATAAGAAGACTGTTCATGTGATAAATATATAATCCCATGGAATTTTTCTCTGTTTGACGTCATCACATACTCGTGTTTGTCGAGGAACCACACAACTTCTCGCCTCCTGCTCGAAGTTGTACGGCTACACGAGAGACACTCGTATACGATGACGTTAAAGCCCCAGTGCTGCTAACTTTTTATGGTATTTTCATTATTTTTATTTTATAAACCAAATGCAACTTCTTATTCTACTCGCCAAAGAATGTTGAAACACCCACTATTTAGCTTGTCAACTTAGCGTCTATATGTGTAAAATGCATTGTTATTTTTACATTTGAATTCTAGTCCGGACCAGAAGTCAGTTTTCAACAATAACAAAGCAGCTTAAAACCAAAAGGGACTGAGTTGACAAACTCGTACTGTGTATATCAACATTCTTTTTGGAGAAGAACAAGGAATTATGGTTAACATTCAAAATAAAAATGGTGAAATTATCATCAAAAGTTAGCAGCACTGGGGCTTTAAACAGAGAAAAATACCATGGGATTATATATAAATAAATAAATATATATATGTTTAAATTCCACCTGTTTAACGTTTTTTTCGCGTAAGGCACATGTGTTTTATTGGCGATAATCGATAAATAGTTGTAGCCGACAAACGAATAACAATCACGCGTATTGGCAATTTAAGTCTCATTAAGCCTCATTAATCCAGCGAGAAGAAAACATGAATTTCATTCCAGGACATTCTGTGTTCCATATTTCTTTTGAAAATGTTCCATATTCTAGAATAACCCGAACTTCAGTAGGTTTCGTCGTCATTTCCGCATTATTTGGCAAACTTTTGTGGCCGCCATTTTCGTGAGAATTCCATGATATTTTGAATAATGGGTGATGATTACAAACGTATATGCATTAATTTTGCTTCAACAAGAAACCTGTGAATAATAATGAGCCATTAGGGTCACAGCGGAAATTCTATGATAATCTATTTGAAATAAATTTTCCCATTGTTGAACATAATTTTAATTTAATCTATAGGAAACATTTTGTATGTGTGATATGTGTTCGTACTAGGGCAACCTCTTGATATTCGGGGCACACGATTTATAGCGACCGGTGTGTTTATTATTGTGAGACAGAAAATTGGCGCCATATGGCACAAGATCACTAGTTCACTTCCGGGTCGTTACCCACGAAGATAGTTCGGAAGGAAAATAGTGCAGACCTTGAAGTTTTGATACCTGCATGGATGCTTGTTTAGTTTGAACTTTAATGTCAAGAATTTTTGTAAAGATATTTTTCTGCCTGAATCAAAATGCAGACTGTTGTGAATAATGGCTGAAGCATTCAGTGGTAATATGAGGAGTTCTAGGGGCCATAGAAATCATAACAATAAGCCTGAATTTTGTCAAAAACACCACTGAGGGCGCTATTTTCATCGCTATCCCAAAATTTCCGTGGACTTGCCCACACGAAAATTCATCACTATAGTCAAGCTGACATTGACCTAACACCTGTTAAGAGGATTCGTGCCGCTGAATGTTTTAAAATAGGAAAATCGAGCTCAACGCTACTGTGGTGGCCTATGGGAAATTAATTAGTGGTCTTGTGCCATATTTGTAGTGTGCACGATGCGGAATCGACATCGGCATTGGCAAAATCGACGTCAAAGCGTAACCGTACAAAACCAAACTTAAGTTTAAGATGTCAAATGTTCTTGAAAATTACATCCGTAAAGTCGAATTCTGTTGTTAGGATTGTGATATCAAACCATACTTCTTACACATTTACAATCGCGGCAACAGTATGTAGCTGTTGACTTTATTTGATCGTTATGCGATCGGGTACCATAAGCTTTTTTTGAGTCAAGTCTCGGTGAGTACCGGCAAATTCTACGGAGGAGCGCTGCAGTATGAAGCAAAACCGAAGACTAAATGTCAAAGATTAATGAAAATAAAATAAGCAATTTCTTACCCTGTTGTTTAAATTGTGATAAAAAACTGTATTTGAAAGTTATTTACGATCACGGCAACTACCACAGTTACCTTACCGGGCCATATTTGAAATAGGAGGACAGTGCATAACCCCCTAAACTAAGCGTACATCGGCAAAATCTTTGTTGCAGCGTGAATGTACAAAAGCGAATCGAAAGCAAAGACATTAAAAACTAATGATTATCATACATGCTATGCCTGTATTGCCATTCTCCTATTGTTTAGACGGTACTAGTATGAACCCGTATTTTAACTAGTGAAAATACGAATTATATTTTCACTCTAACCGAACTACTTACAGCTACGCGTACTCGTGACCTTCCGTGGGATGTTCACATACACGTATAAACTGCTGAGCGAATAGACTTGTGACACTCCGGAACGTCATTGTGAATGTGATTATGGTCAAAACATGATTTTGTTATTTGCAGTCAGTTCATGGTCATTGCACTTAGGTATAAGTACAGTTGTACCAAAAACATACAAACGAACGCATTGAAAATGTGTATGTTTTGCCGACCCGACACCTGTCATCGTTCACGGCCAGTCCCATACGGTGGTGTTTTCATGTCGTCTACTCTGCGCTGCCGAAGATTACGATCTCGATTGACAGAACCGCTACCTGAAAAGTTTCCTGTTGACGACTTTAAGTATCCGAGTGGTGAATTACATCGTTTACTGCCATAAATGAGCAACAAAAATTCAAACGCACTGAAAATACTCGCGGCAGACGATGTGCACATATTATATTCCCAATTTTTACAGGTCTGTCACCGAGATTCACAGATCATGATTGTGCCCAGTGGCAACGGTGTGGGTTTCGGAGACAATGTGACTTATTGTAAGATACTAGGGAAAGTAAAATTTTCGTTTATGTTGTCGTGAAAGAAAATTAGTTCTATTTAGGCAAGCGAGTAACAAAAACATACGGGCAGACGATGAAAAAACCTTTGAAATGTTTTATTCGTACAGCAACATAACCATAATCACGAACGAGTTACGACGCTACAGCTTACAGTGTACTCACTTCACGTTTTCCCTAATCCGCTCACAATTCCTTTCTAAGATGGTAAGTTCGGCATATTTGACGATTGAGGACATGTATAATTCTATGAGATAAACTGACTGGTACGGCTATTATATCCACTGTGCATTCATAGATGTCGCAGAGCTGCTTGCTTTATGCTGATCAGCTGCTCGATCGGTTTGAATCGAACGTTGGCGCGGCGCGAGTATTTTGACCCTATTTAGGCCGGCCTCATAACTTTTGCGAAGGGATGAGTGTATGTTTCAAAACACGAAAACACACTCATTTTACAAACTTTAGCCTATTTCTACTTCCACCGCCATTTGAAGCCAAAAGAAATCTTCTTCAAAGTGTGGAAACCTGTGTCGACATCTTATATTTAAGTTGTTCACTTCAAAAGTGTGCCATAAACCCTCCTTTGAAGTGGAATGGCCAAACAGCGGAATAATATTAAGAAGTGATACGGTTGCCATTACTCCTAAGCAACCAACTTTTTATCAGTACAGCGATAGTAGTATATATAATGTGGTCATTTGTGATAATTTTTTTACACCATTTTATTCAAAATAACTACAGGGAGGAGAGGAAATTCCCCTCCCTGTAACCCCATTCCCTAACGGAACGTAAACGCATCAGTGCGCGTAGCCATAGCAATGCACACTGATGCATATAAGCCTATTGTGCAAGTGGTGACAGATGGTGATATAAAAATAACTCCACTATTTATAAACACACGACATGTATAGACATGCACGTGTGAGTCATCACCATCGAACTACGTCTATATAAAGGAGGTTTTTACCAGTGTTGTCAGTCAGTTGACGACCAGACTACCAGTAAGTATTACGGAGTACATTCTAGCTGATGTAAGTATATAGATGTGAATTTTTCCTACGGATTGTCATGACTGAGGTCTGCAGTTTCTACGGAACGCTACAGAGTTTTTTTTTCTGAACTCGGAATTAACTACCTCAATTGATAGATAAAATTTTAGAAATTTCCTCTGAACTTAAAATATGTCGGAAGACCATTACGTCAAACAAAATGAGACGTTTCAGGTGAATAACACTGATATCTAAAGTGTTAACGCTTTTATCTTTACGAACAAATGTAGTTCAAGAGTCATTCTCTACTCTATTCCCGCCAACAAAACATGATCTCTACAAACATAAAAAGGAGAGAACAAACATGACGCTTTATGGAATTCAGAATGAGAATCTAAGAAAATTGAGAAGTGGTGCGAAAGATGCAGATGTTAATGTCACTGATGATAATTTACTTGTTAATGTATATAAAACAAAATATGCTATTCGATTGACCCATCCCTTCATCACAGGCCATGGGGTAACCTATCCAGCTGCATTAGGTAGCCATATAGAATGGGAAATTACACTTGCACCCTCTTACCAATTAATTAAATCATCCAGTATAATCGGCGAACATGGGTATTCTTTGCAAAACATTCAGATGGAGTATGAAACGGTTAAGGATGAGACCCTTGCACGAAATACAGCTGGGTATTATAACAATGGGAAGAGTTTTCTCTACGAAGATGTACTTTATTTTAGAACAATCCCATTCAAAGAATCGGACACCATTATCAAGTGGGTACATGTTATTTCCAAACAACGTTGAATAACAGTTGCGATCTGACCCAGTTTATATGATCTGCAGTATTTCCAAAATAACACCTCTATATACTGACTTATATACGATATCATCAACGTATCCGTTGGTTTCTAAAACCGAAACGAAATCGACGACACTATTTTCGGTTTTGTTGATACTTTAATGTTCAGCATATTTTGGCGCTCTTTGCCCAAGTTTTGCGCCTTCAATGTATCATTTTCTGAAAAAAGAATATCGATCGATAACGTTCACTACACGATTACAGTGGAGAGTCTGCGCCCGTCGCCTCCGTTCTGTGTTATTGTTTCAATTTATTGTAATTTTCGTCATTCATATTCACCCAAATTTCGTATAAATTACAACAACATCTGTACAACTTGAAAGACGCTTTATTCTGCACTTGTAAACGCCGTCAGATCGCCATTTTATTGAAGGCAGTAGCATATTTCTGTGTTCGGAATAAATAAATGCAAATAAAATGAATTTCGCTAGGAAATTCAAAATCTAAAACCATAGGAATTCTGTATGTCAAAGGATCGCCATGCAAATATTCACCGTCATTGTTCAGATTTCAGGAATTTGAACCTGGGAGAAGTGTGCAATTTGTTTGATACATTAGACGTATTTTCTATGGGAAATCGAGCTTATTCGCGCCGCGCCGTAAAATGTAAAATACACCTGTAAAAACCCGTTGGTTTAACTTTTTCATTTCGCCGTTATTTTTTACAATATTTGAGATTACACATCTCATAAAGGTTAACTAAAACTCTATCGTTTTATTTTTTTAGGTTTCCCTCTTATTTTTATGAATTGACGAGTTAACGATCGTTTGTGCTGTTAGCTGTGTTTTCACATATTTTTGCGTATGACTAATATCGCTTCGGATTATTTTGAATTCCTTCGTGAAATTCTTGCCAAAATATCATAATGGATAAGGCAACATATAAGGAAAATGGAATCTGCAACTCTTTCATCATATTTAGCTGTGCAGCGAGGAATTTCGGCGAAATTTTCAACATTACGCGGGAGTTGAATTTGACTCTCTGTACGCGTACTCGACGTATGTGTGGCGAAAAGTTGGGACGCTATTATTGCTCAAAATCGGGTGCCTTTGGACCGCAGTGTTTTGTTGATTGTTATAAATTTCGTACGGTACCCTTACTCTTGGTCATTAATTACCATTATTCCTTCACGAATACAAAGTCTTGCAAACGAAGCAAATGGTAATCTTGTCCATTCTATTTTTTCACTATCCAATGGTAGAATGCGCTTCGGTGACAGATATCGGACACTCAAGACTTGATATTACTTGTCTAATTAACCACTTTTTCGTGCTCATTTGAAAGCTCTTAACGTAGAAAATTTCTGTTTTCTTTATGTTGAAAATTATATCTTGCCCATAGAGTTCACGCAGGGATGGCGTTGATTTTGAAATCAAATATCGCTAAATGTTAAGTAAATTGTTTTTTCCATTTTTCAAACTTAACACAGTCATACCTGATTGTTTTCTTGGCTTAGCAAGAAAATGGTTGAAAGTTTCATTAATGAAATTTGCGTAAATTATTATGCTTTTCACTGTCGAGGCACATACTACCCATATGGTTGATACAATTAAAGCATTTCTTACTTTTTTCATATGTTGTTTTTGTTTTGTTTTGTTTTACATTTTCTCCCAGAATTAAAGATCTACATCGACAGGGGTGAAATATAAAGTAAAGGTAGTTTTTCAGGTATGGATGAAACCAAAGAGCTACCATGTTGGTGACCAAACCATCGGGGCAAAATCAGTAATCGATCCGAAATACAACAACCAGGAACTTGAATGGTTTACTAACCGTAGAGGCTGTGTAATACTTTCCGGATTGTTAATAAAATGTTCCTATGTGCAGAGAGATGAACTGTGAAAGAAAATGAATGAATACTGAATGTTACACTGAAAAGCAGGATTTTTGAAATCAACAGGTGACTTTTTTCATTAATTTTGAATCGTTTCACTTTCTATGAGTTAAAACTGATTCTATTTAAATATGTCTACAAAAAGACGGGTTGTACCAGTCAACGTCTGGGGGCTGGAGAAAATAAGTATGGCAACAATTTCACCCATCCTGGGAGCTTCAAACCTTGAAACATTTTTTTCCAGTAACTTGATTCAAAATATTTTCTTTACAAAAACAAACACATTCAAACACAGTTTTTGTAGAGTACAGTGTTCTTAAAGTGACTGAAGTTGTAACTCTCCACAAGTTATTAAAATGATAAATATTCAGCCAATGAACACAACAAGTACATACGTGAAGTGCTTTAATATAATAAACTGGTCAGGCTAAAATTAAATTGTGTACAGTCACTAACAATGCTGTTTGTACATGTAATGGCTGTAATTTTTCGTATGTCAACGTGGAGAGTGAAACAACAAAGTATAGTGACACTTAACGAAAATACCGAAAAAATTAGCAAACGTTTTCGTTACATGAATCGCAGTAATTTGCCTTTGACTTTAATTGTTTAGTTATGTTAAAATATGTATATCTTTTCACATGTATATCACTGACTTTATTTCAAAGTTACACAACCTTCAGAGATGAATTCAGATATAAATTTAGTTAAGATAATGTCCCTGATTGATATACGGCAAATTACTTTAAAAATGAATGAGGTGCTGAAGCCACAACCTAATCTTGTATATTCCATTAAGCCACCATGGCATACTATTTTATGGCGTCATTAAATTTGCACATGACCAGAACTAGTGTTTAGTCTGTGCAATCATCCTGCTGGTCTTCAAAAAACGTATCCTGACATTTCCTGATTATTTAAGATATACATATCACGAAAAATGTTACTCATAACTATCTGCAATTTCCTATAATTTGTCTTTGCTTTTAATTGGTAGTCATCAAATCTTCCTAGAAACCATGTAGTTCTTGTGAATTTCTTTATGCTGTTACCAATAGATGTATACATTCAGATACATCAACCTATAAGTTTTGACGAAATTGGCTGTTTAGAATTGGCATAGCTTAGCTTTTCGAAATATCAAAAAAATACTCTGCAGAGAATGCTTTTCTACTTAATTTAAGTTTGAACTTTGGTTTTTAGATACCAAGTATTCACAGAAATTTGCTGTTTTATAAAAAACTTTTATAGAAAATTGTTAAAGATGCGCAATTTTGATCAGCCTTATTTCTGACCAAATTGACTATGCGTAAACTTCAAAGAGAACACATGAATAAAGTCACATAAAGAGTCTATGTCAAAAACTACTAATGCGAGAACCAAGGGGCGAAGGATGTCCATTAAAGCAGAAAATTTCAACGAAACAAAGTCCCCCGCTTTTACCTTTTCTTAGAGTACATATATTCCATGTGTGTATTTATTGTGAAGATCAGCCTTTTATGTAGACAGGTTCAGGAAAGTTATCATCCATGCATTTGTAAACACCGTGCAAGTAAACAGAATATTAGTACACATCCATGGACAATCGGGTTTTTGCTCATTATGCAGTATATACACCTTCCAACCCCCACCCCCCCCCCGCCCCGAAACTGGCCTGGTTGGGATTATAACACATCCACTAATACTACTGTTCTCAATGTTTATCTCCAAAATGTTAGATCAGGCCAATATTTTGACATCTGTCAAGAACCGTATGTGATTGGATAAAGTGGCCTATTTACTTGTCAGGTGTTTATGTTAGACATCCTGTTGTATATAAATAAGTTCTAAACTACAAAAAAAATCACACAACGGCAAAGGTTTGTCTGGGACGCCATGGCAAGTTACTGAACCTCGTGAATTTGCGCGAGTATCAATGACGTCAAAAAGTGCAGTGTAGATCTAACTTCATTCAAATCGGCTGTAATGTCAATTAAAGTAATTTCAGCGGTTATAAACGTATTGATGATATTTTTTCGTTTGAAAGTCTTTTGAATGGATTTCATCGCAGTGAAATCAGAACTTCGCTGTCTTCACTTTTAACTTGTAGTGCATTTGCCCATTCGTGAGTTTCCCAAGGAATCATCGGCACTTAATCTAGCGATAATTCCACAACGTCATGGTTAGAAAAAAAGTTTGCAATTTTTTCATACATCGCATTCACCAAATGATTCTTCATTCACAGACTTTGACCAAGTCCAAGTGCAGTTGTACCACTTGCCATTGCTAACCGCAAGAAAATTATGTGCTTGCGCTTTCCTGCGTCTTTTCCTAGTCGCATTGCAGGGTAAATAAAAAAGAGCAGAGTTCTGAATTTCTGATTTCTCAGTGCGCCATTGCTTGTGTCACGGGCTCAAGGTCAATTTTAATTTGTTAGGCAAAGGGAATGTTTATTTTCAAATAGTTAGCCTAGCAATGAATTTTAGTTTATTCAGTTTATTCAGAAAATGTTATCAACTAAAAGGTATGGGGTTACTAATCAAACGTAAGAGCCAGTGTGTGATTTTTATATGTCAGTTCTTTGTTAACTTAGAGGTAATGTAAACTTAAGAATATTTATAGAGGTGGCCAGTTGTCTCTCTGGGCTGCAATAGTGACATCTAGGTCTGTGTTTGGAAAAGCTGTTATTATGAAGCATTTTAATTAACAGATTAATTATCAACCAATCTATGATATCTTGGCCGAAATGAACCGCCGCAGGCGGCAGCTCCAGAGACTACTTAACACTCAGTCTACTGTCTCAGGGTTCTGGAAACGATACATTTTACAGCCTTCAAACAATATCTTTCCATGTCCATGGATAGAAAATCCTTTTCATTATTAATGGCCAGCAACTTTTTTTCCCGAAATTCCCGAATCCTTCTCAAAAAATAAAATGGTCCATCCCGTAAAACAGGATTTAAAGTCACTTTATTTGAACCTATTTGATATTATGATTCAAAATCCTTTTGTGCTATTGTTTTTTTCCTTCTTTGTTTGCGTGCTTTTGTCCTGTTTTCTGTTATACCGTTATATTTAGCTTTATATAATTTGGCTTACTAACATTGATAGAGTGTATGAGTTATGTATTCAGTCCTACGTGTTTAATCTTATGTATTCTAGTCTCAGAATCTCTTGTACTGTTTAACACATGTTATTGGTGTCAATTCATCAAAATCGTTTTCCTACTGTACCTAAGTACAGCCAATGTTTTCAGTTGATCAGTAATATTGATGAATTGATGATTAGAAGCATTCTAAAGTTTACAGTCTAAAGGCATACATCGCAAACGTACGGCACTGTATGAAAACCAGTAATACTTACTGAATTAGCATGGATTAATGCATTTATATTAGCTTAAGTGTGCATATATAGATGAATACGGTCAAAAATACATTGATTGTATTCAGCAAGCCTGTATTCCTGTGGACTCATGTGAATTTAGGTGTATCATTCTATATTACATTATAACTTTGTCAATACCAGTGAATTTTTTGACGTCATAACCTAAAATTATTACTGATAATGTATTCCATTATTCAGCATTGCGGCCCCGCAGCGAGCATAACAATACAGGTATTTTTTGGAAAACGAAAAAGGACTGCGCATTTAAAAGGAGGGAAAGTATGGGATAAACCATTATGGGATAAACCATGTAATACACAAAATTATAAATCTTGACAATAGTGCACAATATTGATAATAATGTCTTACTGTACGATTTATCAATTTTTTGAGTCCTCCCGCATGCACTCGTCGTCTGCTCTGTCTGGCTCGCGCTCAGCATGCAGTCCCTGTCCGATACGCTGCAGTATGCAGTACTACTACTACGTTGTTTACAACATGGTTCGCTTCGTTGCCGTATAGGTGAAACAGAACTCAGTACGCTAGCAAACTCCTAGACGATACTGGGTTTGACACATGGCATATTATGTATGTCAGTGACCATGTAAACGATGCAAGCATTAAAGGCTACTCAAACCAGCCATAAACGGGCCAACAATGGCATCAACCTTGACCGAAAGTGTCTACGGAAATTACTGCGGAGCCATTCAAAGTCTCGGTCCAAGGTAAGCTACTACCAATAATCATCACGACCGTGGACTCTGCGTTGATATGACATCTCGGCCACCTAATTCTGATGCACTGACTGAAATCGGGGAACAACTTCATTCATCGCTTTTTCTACTTGTCTGTGGTTTCACCTGGCCTTGTTCTCGACATCGCGACGGAAAGACCCTCAGTATTTTTGTCAACTGTACCTTTTAAGCACCCGTTTACGTCGATTTTTATCGTTCGCCGAAATAAAATAGCTGTTCTCAAGAAGCAATCGAAAATTAAATTTATAGACACAATTATTAATGAAATTTAAACATTTGAATAACATTGTTGAACTATGTTGATATCGTTTGCAATAGAATGCTGTTCTACTAGCGACATAATAATGATTGTATTGATCAGCTGGTTTCATGCAGCTCGCTGTTTATGCTGATGTCGATGCACGAACATCCCGTTTTCTTTATGTCTGGCACTTGACCCTGTCGGCTTTTTGAATTGCATGATATTTAAAGGTGATGTTTCAAGTTCGATATAGACGGTTTGGATGCAATTCCTTTTTTATTTCCTGCGAAAATACACCGGTTTTTTTATTCTAAATTGAACCGTAGTAGTGCTGCTCATTTTTGTGTTGAGCGTGCGTGTTCAGTGCAGTGCAGTGTCGAGTACGTGTAAATGTATACAGCATACAGAGTCAGAGCCGATCGTGCCATCGACGCTCACTGGAATCAAACTCAGTTTACATTTCTTTTTTATTCGTTTTCTAAATCTACAAATTTACTGGCATTGCAAAAACTATAAAAAAATAGCAATAATGTACCCCTCCCGGCCCATAATGGATGAAAGCAAACTTTGCACGACATAATGTACTCGGCTTCGCCTCGTACATTATGTCGTGCAAAGTTTGCTTTCGTTCATTATGGGCCGGGAGAGGGTACATTATGGCTTAAACTATGAAACTCAGTAGTGTGAATTTATCTGTATTATTGCGTTTAGATGCAGTGTGCGAAACGATATAATTGCAAAGCAACATAAAATGAACAATTGCAGTGCTTTTCATAAATACAGAAAACAATCATACACCCCTGTGCTACGGGAAACTTAATGTCATTTCTTCAAAATCAATGGCGTATTAACCTGTTCCTGAATGACGATCTTTCTTCTTGAAAGGCACTGAAAATTTAAACGCAATAATACAGAAGAATTCACAGTCGGCTGAAGTTGGCTGTATTATAGAATATTACACATGAAGTCACATGAATCCATATCAATACAGGCTTGCTGAATACAGAAATGGATTCTTGGCTGTATTCATCTGTATATGCTCTGCTCAGCTTAAATAAAGGCAATAATCAATGCTAATACAGTAAGTATTATTGAGTTTTCATGCATTGCAGAAAATATTAAGTAAAAGAAATATTGGTCAGAGACCAGTTTTTAGTTTCTGTGAAAGCAGTAGCACTTATAAAAGCACAAGCACTTTCCACAAGAATTTTGTCGTTTAGGTGTATAAAATTGGGCTCCAGCCACACTATGTAAGCTTCAACAATATATGTATCGTTTTATTCATCATAAAACTTACTGATGGAAACCTATAACCTGTGTAGCACCATTCAACACTTTATGCAGCGTCTTCATTTATCATTAAACTGGCTGATGGAAACCTAATTATTGTATTGCATTACAGATTATGTACGAGCAAATCATGTTATCTTTGCAAAAACCTATAATTTCAGAAGTTATTTTTGAAAGGATGAAAAGATTGCAAATAATTAATATATTTTGATTTTGAACTCTAAAATTTAGAATTGTGTATTTTTTCATATATCTCAACTAACATTCTTTTTTTAATTTTTATATATATTGATGATTAATTTGCTTTCAATATCTCGATGAGAAATGGAGGCAAGACTATCTTCTACATCCGACAAAGAAGTATATACTACTGTTGAACCCTCACCATACATAATTTTATCATTCATTATTTGAACTATCATTGAATAATCATAGATTATACTCATTGTACTCATTTCCTTTAGATCTTACGACAGAAAAATTTTGTAACTGGCTTTTGCTCAATAAAGTGTACAGTTTATTTCTTTCGCTGCATATACAATCACCTCTGGAGGGGGCGGGAAATTGAGGGGGATTTGAAAATGTCAAGGCTGAGCTTGGGTTTGTACAAAGTGGGCTCGAAATGAAACTGTCTCTAATTGATATGATATATGGGTTGGTTGTCCCTTAAATATTAAGTCGCAAAGAAATAATGCCATGGGAAAACATACTCCATGTGTGTATTAATTGTGCAGAACAGCCCTTTTATGTCAACAGAAACGTTTTCCCTTGGTATGACGTCAGATTTTATAAGGCATGGAGAATTATTGGAGAATTACCCCCACCCCCGTCCCTGAGGTTTTTGTGAATGCCGCCTTACAAGTAGTAAAATTACAAATGGTTGATTAAATTGCTATAACAACAGTTAATTACTAGTAAGAACATTTGTAAGATCAGGGGCAGGAAAATGGTAATGGGGCTTTTTGCCAGATGTTTACCATTACGGCATACGTGTGAGATTGCTTTTTACAACCTCCGTTGACTGCTGCAAGCATATACCCTTGAGAAAAATTAAAATGAAACGTGCAACTGCGGTTCATGCTTTGTATGATGTAACTTACAACCTTTTCAGAATTAAAGCGCGAAGCCACTGCAGTGAACTGCAATAAAACTGCTTACACTAATTAGTTTCAGCTGTAGCCGTGGCCACTTTGGTGTTGACAAGGCTACTTGATAAAGACCAAAAAGTCTGCTTGTACAAAGGCAAAACTAGCTCTGTCTGAGGCTCGAGTTGTAAATGAGAGTTTACGATTGGCACCCTGTGTTCAAGATTAAGATACAATGTAACATTACCATTGCACTGGTCCATGTACAAATCTTTTTTATTTCAACTTCCCGAGACAAACTGTCTGCATGGGACATACAATGTTGTCGACTTTGCCAGCTGGCTACAGCTGAAACTAATTAATGTGAGCAGTTTTATTGCAGTTCACTGCAGTGGCTTCGCGCTCTAATTCTGAAAAGGATAGTAAAAGAATTTCGTTTGTTTGCACAGTTGTGCCCGACTAGGATAATTCGTCCGTGCATTTAACCGAATCGTAGAGAAACATAAATAGAGTGGCAACGGGTATTGTTTAAGGCGTGAAGCGGTTACGTAACCCATCCATGTTCACCTCGCCTCAGGTTGCTCTCGCCTCTCTTTTCCGAAAAGTGCCGACCATGAATCCTTCGCTTATTTTCGGATTTTCGCCAATTGTTAAGCGAAAGTATGTTCGACAAAGTTTGTGTTGTTGTTGTCGTGTGGTGCTGATCGGAATTGACGTGCTTGCGAAAACGGGAGTGTTTTGAGCTTCAGGAAAATGAGTTTTACCGTTTAAAAAAGTCCTCTCATATTTTTATGAATATATAATGAGTGTGTATGAACCAAATTTGAAAGTCTTTTATCTATACTGTCTGGTTTTACTCAATGGTTTACGGTCAGTCATACGTCTCTTACACGTGCGTCAAGGAAGGACATGTTTATGAGACTGCTGGTGTGTTATGTTTTGATTGGCGTTAAGCAGTGTTTCTGGCCTGAGAGCTCACAAAGTAAACTATGGTTGCTACGCGACTGGCAGTACGATGCCATCTCGTCGTATTTTCGCATAATCTCGTGTAAATTCAACCACAAACAAAGCCTCCAAAACGTTTAACACCTTTGGAGCTCATTTTAATATGAAAAGCCAATAGTCTACCGAGACGACCATGGAACAAAAGGCATGCAAGCGTTGCGACTCCATCTATGTTTCTCTGTGACCGCATTAACAATCAAACTGACGTTGTGCATATTTACAGTTTGCTTTTGGATATCAGCTATCCGTGTAATGAGAAATAGATTTTGACGTCTTTTTTATATCAGTCATGGCGATTGTTCTGATAACGATTGTTCTGTAGATAACGTTTTGGTTCAAAGCGAAGCCAACAGGAAAACACCGGACGATAAAAACGGTGACACTGTACATACAGCTACAGACGCTACAGAAACTCTAGCTAGATATAGACATCTAAAGTTTACGTTTCACACCAGAAAACTCTCCGATATGCACTCTATAGTGCTAGTAAAAATATTTTAACACCGTCTTTTGCGGTAAGGCGAAAACTTACAATAATCGGGACATAACAACATTTTGTGGAGTCAGAAGTGGTACGATAGACGAGCATTTACACATCGCTAAACGCTGTCCTCGCAATTTTGGCCGTTCACAATTTTCAAACAACAACATTTAAGTAGTAAGTATACTTTACAGAATCAAGGAACACTTCTCGTATAGAAAATAGTTCAACTGTTTAAAACTGCAAAAACTAGGGAAAATTTGGAGATGCAAAGACGATTGCGGGATGGAAACAACTTTGAACTGCAGTGATATGTTTTTCGTATTTGGATTCAAACTTTGTGACTGTACAGCAACATACTGACTCTCTGTAGACTTCTATTCGCATAGAATCTCGCTACTAATAATTAAAATACTTCAAAACCATTGTTTGAGGAATTCTTCGCTAAATATTTGTTACAGTTTTCTTTCTCAAAATGGAATAGAATAGAATAGAATAAATAATTTATATTGCGCCTAGTATCCATCAGCAATGTTCACTGGCGCTTTACACTAGATCACAGGTAAGCTCTCTTGAAGAAATGAGTCTTAAGCATAGATCTAAAGGTGCGAATGTCAGGGGCTGATCGAATAGGAGCTGGCAGTTTGTTCCATAGAATTGATGAAGAATAGGAGAAGGATATGTCGCCGTATGATTTCAACTGAGTTCATGGAACTTTAAGTGTGGTTTGTAGACTTGATCGGAGAGATCTGCTAGGGGTGTTGACTTCAATGAGTTCAGCCAGGTATGAAGGGGCGAGTCGATGTATTGATTTATATGTGAGAAGTAGGATTTTGAACCGAATTCTGTAAGACACGGAGAGCCAGTTAAGTTCCTTCAGGATTGATGCAATGTGATCCTTTTTCTTTGTTTTTGTGATGAGACGGGCAGCCGAGTTTTGTGCTCTTTGTAGTAATCTGATGTATGAATCTGGAAAGCCGTAGAGTAGGGCGTTGCTGTAGTCTAGCTTGGCAGAAAGAGTTGAATTGACACGCGGTTTATCCGAAATAACTTGTAATCAAAAAACACTATTACCCAGCTCCCGCATGCAATGTCTTGGAACCGGACGTTGTGCAGTCCATCGCAACCAGCTTCATTCCGTCCCTGGGCCATTAACACATCTTGTGCATTCCAACTAGGTTCGTACTCTGCTAATCATAACACTGTCACACATTGATCTTTTCCGCAGTTGCATGTCATTGTTTTTCTCAAAGGGTCTATGCTACAAGATAGCATATTTTCTCCTGGTCATAGATGCCTATACATAAAACAGAATATATGTACCCATTTATACGGAGGCGAAATCCTATTCAGGAACTTTTGAAAGATTAATAAACATTTAATATGATCACCACCGAGGCTTGACAGTTTATTATTTCGTTTCATGAGGTGTGCTTATAACAACTCTTCTACTTCACAAACAGATTAGTTAACATCTTAGTTTGGATACTCGAAATGTCGAAAATGCAGGCCAGGCCATGTTTGCTTCATAGATTCATATACTTTAACCGCACAGCTTTTCTATCGTTACCTGCAGCAAGGCAACCTATAAAAGACATATGAAATGCAAAAGAGCAAGAGATAAAGGTCAGCCATTAACAAAAGAAAGACTTGCCAGCATGGCAGCTGACCTATACCCTCCACTGGCCAGCCAGGCGAAGTGCTTTTCCCACAAAGTGTATGGCTATACTAGTATGCTGACCATCATCGATGTGTTCAGCCAGGTTTGTATGGGCAAAGAAATTACTGCCAAATTCGAGGCATGATTCATTTATGCAAATGAGATTTTGGGTAGCAAAGGGTAGCGGAGGTAGCGGACCATAATTTCAAAGTTTCATCTATTTTTATCTTCTTAGTAATTGTTTAAAAGTATAGTACTTGCTAAATGTCAAACAATTACACCAAACTAGCAACCTTTAACGTGTCAATTAAGCCCAACACGGCATGCACTATATTCTGAACTCAGATGGTTATGTCTGCCGTGTGTGCGTAACTAGTGCGAACATCTTTAGCCAGCGGGACCGACTGTACAGCCACGGTCGTGGAGGGTCGTGGTACAGCACATCTACCGAACACTAACTATGTCCCGGGTTTTTGTTCAAGTTAAAGAAAGATAGTGGTAAGTGCCCACTGCTTTGTATTCCTATAAGACACTGTGCGACTATTATGAAGCTAATAACCCTTTCCCGATTTTGTCGCGGGTAACTTGTGAGCTGCAGTTAGGGTGACCGGATGATTTTTAAAACTGGAATTTTTTGCCAAAATCTTGATGGCACCTGTTGTAAGTGTTGGTATACAAAGTCCAAATCTGAAAAAATAATTTGGCTAATTAGCATGATCACTATTTGGCAGCCTCTGGAAAATCAAAGTTTCCAAATTCTTTTCCTGAGATATTGTAATGAGGAATAATGAGACAGTGTGACCAAAAATCGGATCAAATATTGTTAAAACGGCTCAAAGATGACTAACTGTACAATAATGAGTCAGGTGAAAGGTGCATTGATAGTTTCCAAATCATTTCTGTGAGAATATTGTATGGGTTGATAAGTCCAGTGAAAGAAAATGGAAGATTGTCCTCACGCTGACCTTTGTGTTTCCAGTATCATGGATACAAGCCATTGTTTCTGGTCAGAGACAGGTGCGCACGGGTGAAAAAGCACGTTGTTCAAGTACGGCACTATTGCGAACCTTACTTCCTGCTTTGGGAAAACCGTGGGCGCTAATTTGCGCTGCATAGCTGAGCCTTTTTAGAGCACAAAACAAGTAGAAAATTATCTAAGGGACCGAGCATAATTAACGGCAGGGGGACGGAAGAGAAAATGGGGGGCCACGAAAAAAAATGAGTGTTCTTGGGGTGGGCCATGAAAATTCCAGGGAAGGTAAGGGGTGGGCCACCAAAATTTTTTACACCATGACAGACAGAGAATAATTTTCAGCATTTTCGTTCCTTGTTGAAGCTGGAGTTCCTTGTTAAACTTCTTGTAGCATGATGAAATACCAAGTCTTAAACCTCACAATGCAGTTGTTATGTGTAAAATGAGCAATATTATTATTGAAAATTGACTTCATTTGTCAACAATAATAATGGTTGGTAATGATACAGAGGCTAGGTTGAAACTGGTGATTTCATCATACTATAGGAAGAACTAGAATACGTAGTGGACACACAGGAAAACAAATCTGAAAAAAAGGAGAAAAAATGGCATTAATGGGTCTTTTATAGTTAGCCCATGAAGGACTATTCCAATGGCAGACTGTCATTACAGTGGAGTAACATTGAATATCTTGGGTAGTCATAGAAAGGCAGACACTGGGATGTGGAAAGTGCATTGAAATCATAATAGTCATGCTATACATTTTTCCCCAACATCTGAAAACATCATACAGATACTCAGTTGAAGTAAAGCATAGACATACCGGTAATATGAAATGCTAAACATGCATACCAGCAAACAGACTCAAAAATAATTATGCAGTTCAGTTCAGTCTTCTCAGTGACAAAATTGTCCTAGAATTCTTACTCTTTGCTGTATCATACTTTGGAAATTAAAAAGACAATGCATTCATTCTATATACCATGGGTAATATGTACTTGACCCCTGTGTGACCATTTGTTCGGATGACGTTTGAGTAAAGGGTTAATTTAAAACTATATTAAACTGAAGGGGGAAAGTTACATGGAATTTTGCTCATAAAACACTTATCTTTAGGGTTGTGCAGGAATCTGTCAAAAATGTCCTCCAAATGTCTTTTGTTTTCAGGGTATTCAAACTAAACACACAACACACCGCATAATAACTGAACATTCTTATATAGGGCTGGTTAAAGGTACAGTAGCTAATTTCTTAATTTCCCTGGTATTTAGTCTCGGTATAAATTGACAGTTATTGTTCAACTCCCTAAAACATGTGGCATTGTCCAGTGAATCAGATGAATAAATCTTGATGTACAGACTTCCTGAGAAGTCTAATTTTCAGAAAATTGTCTGTGACCTTAAATAACCTATATGAACCAAGAAAGTGTTTTAAACGGTATCATAGTCGTAATGTAGTTGTATTTCCTATCAGTTTGTAATGAAATTTGATCCAGAAAACACAGTTTAGGTTATTTTTGAGACAGCAGACCATTTTCAGCCAATATTTCTAGTATGAGCCACACTAAAACTGTTATTCTGTCATAGTAAACAAAAGACCTTTGTACTTGGTCTCTGCTTTTATGCTGTGTACCTCTTCCAGACCATTCATGTTTATATTGCTTGAGTGACAATTGTTGCTCTTTTTGTTCAAAGTGTGTTCTAATTTGATATCCTGCCTTGGAGTATGCACCATTTGGAAAGGTATTGAGGGTCAGTAGCTGTACATAATTTGGCTATTTTTAAGTATTTTGTGTTCTGTGTGTTTCACTTGAAGTTCTTATTTTACTCAGAGTATGATGGAATGCACAATATTGAGCTTGTTAGACTAACTTGGAGATGTGCAGTGCACACTGTCATCATTAACAAAAATTCATGTCTAAATCAATGCTTCAACTATACCAACTATAACAGCACTGAATGAACTTGTAGATTGTTTATAAGGTATTTGGTAATTTCATCATTCTTTGAGATTAAAATTGCACAACACAATACTGAACAGTAGCTGTAGGTGTTACAAGTAGTGAAGCATGAACATATGTTATTTTGTTTGTTTATTATTTATAATTTATTTATTTATTATTTCAAGAATGCAAGAATGTTGTTTTCACTAAAGCATATATTACAAGTTATAAGGATTATATATATGTGTGTACAACTTTGAATCTATGTAATCTTTCTTTGGGGAGGGCCCACAAAAATTTTGTTGCCGGTGATGGGGGGGCACTAAAATTTTTGCTGGTGTTAGGGGGGGCTGTAAAAAAAATGCACCACATATTTCTCTTCCAGCCCCCCCCCCTACCGTTAATTGTGCTCGTTCCCTAAGGTACAATTTGCCCGCATGGCCATTCCTTCCCTTCTTGGAAAATGATGCCAAAAGTCATAGCCGTTTCAAAGTAAAAATTTCATCAGCAGTTTCTCGGAAGAAAAAAGACCTTTTTAGGAAATTTTTGCACTCATCTTGACTTCCTAGTCTTCACAACATTCACTGTGAAATACAACTGTTTCCGTTCACGCGATCTCTCATAGCGACCGTTCGAGTGCGAGTAGACGACTTCCAAGATGGCGTCCCCTCTGACGTTTGTTGACAAAATGTGTTCATAAACTTCAAGATTTTCACGTCATTACCTTGTTCACAGACATAAATGTGCACAACTGTTGCATACTTAAGGTGAATTTGTACAAGTTATCACTACCTGAGTCCCCTTTAAGCCTTCGATTTCGAGCATTCACTCTCAGAAAACTCGTGTCAGCCCCATTGTAGGGAATAGGAGGGCTTCTCGTCCGGTCACCCTACTGCAGTGGCTTCTACGAGTCACTCGACCCATGCTCGACCCCTGACCGTTTCGACCCTTCGGTATGAATGAAACTTGTATCATCTCGAAAGTACGTCCTCAGATTTTTCGATGCTCATAGCACTTTGAAAGACTTTAGTGGAACCTTGTAACGTCGGGAACGCACCCGAATGACTCGACAGATACATTGTGTGCGGTGGGACGCCGTATAACGCCAGGAACACACAGCACGGTATTCAGCAGGGCACTGTTACGTGTGGTTCATTACACAGCAGCCGCGGTTATGCATACCACGGCCGCCGTGTAATTCTGATGCAGGGCCAGGCCGAACCGAATAAAAAGAGGTCAGTCAGTTGCGAGGGGTAAGCCTAATTCACGTGCCACGTGCCGCGTGCCAGGGACTCGTGAGAAATTATAGGGAGGGAGAGAGGGCCTAATTAAAAAGAGTATACGGAATCTAGGAATTGCGTTAGTTTATACATGCCCAGAGTATATTCAGGCAACACCACAATACCCATCTCAACACTACCTTTGTTACGCCAAACTTACAAAAGTCGGGGATTGAAATTAATTAGATGGAATAAAGTCTTTAGAGTTTGACCAATTTCAACACCTCTTCACACAGAGAGGCCGACTTTGTCTCGGAGCCGAGTTGTCGCAGAGCGGAGAAGTTTGCCACCGGCCGCATTCTCATTGTATTGGCATGTAAAGACCGGTACAATTGTGCATTTTGTCGCAACACCTTCTCTATCTTTGTGACAAACTGATGGTGAACCACACTGATATTTGGGAAAGGGTGTCAGTAATTGTTTTCATTACCAGAAAGCAAATTGAAGTAATGCGGAACAACAAATGTTACGGTAATAACACAGTGTTTAGGTAGAAAAGTTGGCTACTACGGGATACGCTATCCGTTCACGTGATCGCTAGGTCGGAAGCAATTCACACTCAAAGTCGATGCCGAAAAGACAAAGTGAAATACTATTGGCTGATAATTTTAGTTTTTCTCTATTTTCCCGCCTTTGGTGCAATGTTGCGAGTTGCGTCACAAAAGGCTGCATATTCTGTGGAATACTACAAACCATCAGCATGGCTTTTTTGAAGCCATGGATTTTCTGTCACAAGCACTAATCTTACCAGCCATGCTAAAATTTAGAACACAAAATAGTCTACTCGAGACAAAAATAGAGTAGAAATATTTCCGGCCTCACAAACCAGAGATACTGAAAATCGTATTCCATAACGTGCAATGGACTGAAAGGGAAGAGAGCAGCAGTCATGTAGGAAGACCGCTTGGTGTTGTTATCAACATTCCCTTGTAATTACCGTGATAACTGAAGTTAACGATACGCACTCTATCTTTGTTCAACAACAGTATTCCCCCGAGATCTGATATGCAGCATGTCTGGAATGTGGAAAATTCACTTTGTTCTATGGGAATGTCCATATGACATTTCTAATTTTAGCGGCTTTTTATTGCAACACGTACTGATTTCTGCCCCTTAACGAATAGTATCGCCCTATGGGTTGGAACGCCACTGCACTGAAAATCGACTGAGGCAGAGTCCTGATCCTGCATAATGCATCAAATCGACAGGCTTTTATCACCGTTATGCGATAGTTGGCCCATCGGTCACATGTACGTTTGTGGAGGGACCGTGGTTGCAGCCTGAAATTCGTTGAACAAGAAAGGAAAGTCTCTGGTTAGCATCACAGTGGTTAACTGGAAATGCATTTGTTTACGCATGGAGGTATAAAGAGAGAGTCGTCTTTTGCCCGTGATTAGGACACCAAGACTGGCCAAGACTGTATCGTGTTTCGAAAATCAATGTTGACCTGGCCTGACATGAGTGTGCCTATCGCATTCATGGTAGGCCTGCCCGCAGCCTATGTGTTGTGGTGGGACTGTGGTTTACTCAGTCTGAGAGGAGGGGGCAAACTGTGGGGGCGCTGTCTATAAAAATGACGTCATTTTGCCTTCAAAACAAATATGGCGGGAGCCATGTCATCCTGGATACACCGTGTTCAAAATACGGACTTGGAATACACTCTCTAGGACTTTGGAATCTCTAATTGATAGGTAATTGTTTTCTCGGATATTTACTTTTGGCAATGAAAGTGATTTACGGCTTGAATAAATTTCAGATACAAGGATTTCGAACTTGTTCAGTCTGACTCGACGGTCCACTAAACTTGTGTTTCCATGTTTGGTCTTGATTACGGAGCAGCTAAGGAGCCTTACATGTTGTGAACAGTCGTGAAACTTTACAGGTCGTGGCACCTATAGGAAAGAAATGCGTGTGCCAATTTTGAACCCCTAGCTTCATTGGACCAGAATTCGTCCCATACTGTATGGAGGCGGTCACAGCGCTATAGCGAATCTGTACACACTGCACAGTGAAGCTGTGATCATTCGCACACGGTTATTTTAACCGTGATTCGCATGAGTTTTTCCGTGCTTGATTAAAACTATCATGGAACATTTCTTCACGCGAATATTGTTAAATACAGTATATAAACCAGGATTAAAATATTGTATTGATAATTCCGTTCACTGTATTTTTGTGGGTTTTTTTGGCTGCGTTTCCAATCAGCTGACGCATGTTTTACATTGCAAATACTTGGACCTGATGAACTGCTCAATACATTATTGTTTAAACCGCCTTTTTTTGTTCTTTTTCTTTCTTATTTTTTTTTTATTTTGTATTTGTATATTTTTAAGGGGGTTCAGTGTGTTGTCTAGACCATGTTTTAAAGATACTGAGCATGCAGAGCTTACTCCACATCACTGTTCTCACAATCCAGTTCATTTTCAACTTCACTAGTACTATTTATTTCCTTCCAACTCTACAACATATTCTTCAGGCAGATCATATTCTTCCTCCTCTTCTAAAATTATTTCTACTTCATCATCCTCACTATCTACATTCATTTCCTCTAACAATAACTCATTTGTGGCTTCTAATGTGTCTCTATCAGTGACAGTGTCTTCAGTATTGCTAGCCTTTGTATTTAAACAGTTTCTACAAGTACATCCAGGCCCACACAGAGCGTCATGTTTTTTGCATCTACAGCGTTTTGTTTCACAACCTGTTTTACAAGCACAACCCTTCGTAAATTGATTGACATTAGCCTCTACAGCAGCAACATTTTCATCACTGTCCCATAGAATTGCCAAATTGTTACCAGTCAATTTAAAGCCATGCTCTGAATATTTTGGGAGTGAAATGACAGAGGTGTGTGCTTGACTCCACAGTTTTGAAATAAAACAAGAGCGAAGCCAGTGATACTGAAGCGCTGTTGCAAATGGAATGCACTCCTCTTCATTTCTTATTCTAGGCTGTATTCCATTTCTAATTGTTTCTATCCATAGAACATGTAACTCCCTTTCATTCAAATTTTTGTTGTTATATTTTAGAGTTTTGAAAAGATCCTCTGGACCAGAATATTCCTTAACAAATTCTGAGTTGTGTCTCTTATAGTAGAGTGTGCCAATCAGACGGAGGAAAGAAAGAAGGCTAGAATCATCATTTGTTTGAGCCAAATTACACTCATCATAGCTCTTTCCACAGATAAAAGTTGCATGTTGGAAGAAAGCATTGAGGAAAGCAGCTTTACCATAGCCAACAAAAAAGGAATATAGTCACAACCTGATGTGATATAAATTGATTGAATGCATTTTGCCCTGTCAATTGGAGGGAACATCAGCCAGATCTGGGTCTCTCAAAATAGAATTGTGGAATTATTCAAGTCTAGAAATGAGCGATCACCAGAGTGGGGATTTAACTGAATGGAAATGTCTTTTTCCTTAAAATTGTCGTTATCAAAGACAGTTAGCTCATGTGATGACAAATATGGCAATCCTATGTGGTACACATCTGTGTCAGGTGAATAAATGAGAATTTTACTGTAGTTGCATTTGGCAATATGCAGCCAGATACGGGTATCTGTTTCTTCATGGTTACCATAGTATGCCCTATTTTCCATCAAAGCAGAGTCATGAGAAATGTGGAATGCCTTCCCTCTGTCCTCTCCATCAAATCCACCAGATGTTACAAACTCTTTTCCAGGCCCAAGATGTGATTTTATTATTTTTGGAAGAGTATTGCTAAGAACATTGATAAGTAATCTCTTATTAACTCTGTTTTTGATGAAATCCATACATTTTTCTTTCAGTATTTGGGACTCCGGGGTCAAGCTATCCCATGTTTTGCTTTTATTGTTCCATCTCTATCTCTACGAGCTCTTTCTATCCCCAGACAGAGCATTGGGATCATCAAATAGTACATGAACAGCTTTGGTGTTTCTTCTAAAATGAGGTAAAATCCATCTCTTAGTAAGGTAACTGATATAATCATTAAAGTTTTTGTGATGGCTTCTGATAGGGGCAGTATTAATTATGAACATGCCCTCTAAGACCACCAAATCTGGCACCCAACTTGGAGGTAAATTGTCAACCACAATACATTCTTTGTCATATCTTGAAGAAAATACCTTTGTTGCATTCGATTTCGTAGATTGGTGGTACACTGAGCCATCTGCATGGCAAATTGCCCTGGGAAGGGGAATAAATTGTTTGAAAGATGATATTGGTGTACCTGTCTTGATAGAGAAAGCAATTTGTTTTTTGAGACATATGTCAACTAATTTTTTATCCTGATCATTTGTGCGGACTTTTTTCTTCAAAGCTTTGACTCCTGTAAATGTTTTAAGCTTTTTCATTCTGACAGGAGCAGCTGTACTGGGTATATTAAGCAGCCTGGATGAAATGTAATTTTCATATGCATTTTCTCCAGTCTTGTAGAAATTACATAGGTCCTCATAAACTGAGCCAGTGGCAGTCTCATCTGAAAATAGTTTGACCAAGCCTCTGTTATGGTCGTCAGAGATTACAAAAACACCACTCTCTGATATTTTATTGAGATACTTTATACAGAGCTGCTCATCAAGTTCTCTTGTACGTTTTTGGTCATCTCTTTGTACAGTAGAAATTTCACTGTGTTTTTGGTCAATGTGAATTTGATTCATTATGTTAGACTGACAAGCAGCCCTGTATGGAAGGTAAACAGCAATATTATCCAGAAGCTCTGGAGAGGGCTTAAATACAGAATTTTTCACATTCAAATTTATTTGTGATTCATGTGCGTCATCTAGGCAAGTTGCCTCCAACTCAGACCAGTAAATGAGGCTGTAAATCCACCACTCTGTAAATGTCCTAATACAGACTCCGGCATTTCCAAAAGATCTTTTAAATGATGGGGGACAAGCCTTAGGTATATCTGCCTATCAAATGCGTGGAAAAGAGGTGCTATTTTTTTATTGCTGCAACCCGCAAACTCCAGTTTCCACTGCGGAATGCAAGTATAAACTGATATAGGCAAAGCAGTCCCTATGTATAAAGTTAGACCAGAATTTAAAGTATCGTCTTTTTTACTACATTTGTCAACAAATTCCCTGAATTCACAAGATCAAGGCCGTGCAGTTTGCAGTTGACATTCTCTTGAATACGTTTAATTTGTTCTAAACTGCTGACATTGGACAGGCTATCTATTTTTAATGATGCTTCCAGAACTTCCTTCATAATTGACTGACAATCAATTTCACATTTCCATGTATCTGGAAGTGCTTCTCTGTATTTAAAGAACTCTTCAATTTGCATTCTATAGAAAGCTTCCCAAGTATGTAATATGAACCTGTGAGATCTTTTGAAATTCTGGCATTTCAAAAGTGATGTCAGCAAACCCTCCTCCTTGATGTTTCTTTTGCTACTGTTTTTTATCCAGCATCCATATAGACTTTGAATAACACTGGTTGAGTGTTTTTCAACAGGTGCCAGTCACCAGGAAACACAATCAACCACTGTAATTCATCACTGTATTCTCTTTTTAACTTAACAAGGAGATCATATGTCTTCCCATCACCAACAATGATCAGATGCTTCAGTCGTTTACCAATATTGAAAACTGAATATAGTTTCTCTACTACATTTTTGACAGTTTCTAGACTATCACAGGGCTCATTGAGGACGCCCAGGTAAATGACCTTTGCCTTTTCAATATTTGGTGAATGAGTACTAGAAAGCATGTTTCTAAGGTTTGGTAGTGGACAAATATTTTCTAAGGCATGTGAAGAATGCCTTTGAAGACAATATAGAAATGTTTTTTTGTCCAGTATTTCAAGTGTTTTTTGTTCATGATCAGTAACTTTGAAGTCATCTACAGCATGATTTGACCGTGATAGAAATGAATATGAGCCAACATCTGGCAAAAAATGCTGACTTTCATCAATTGATGCTTTGACAGACTGTATGTTTGATACAAGTTTTCTCCTCTTTTGTGCAGGAGATTTATCATCAGTACCAAAATAGTACTTGCACCTGGAAATATACGTTCTCCATACACTTCATTCATGGACTGTTTAACTTGCTCAGATTTCATTAAGCGAACATTTGAAACAAACCAGGGCTTAAGTAGATCACTATGATTGTCATCAAATAGATCTGACTCGTTATCATTCTTTCTTTTGAAAGAAGTAGGTCGAATTGACCATAGCAACGACGAATAAGATAAAGTGGTTCTACATCATTGAAGGTGGATCCAAATTCACACTGTAGTTCTCCTGTTCCAGTATACACCTTCACAGGGCATTTTACAGTGTAGTATAAACACACAAGTTCAGTATAATCTCCAGGTGTGCCTGATGTGCCCAGTTTTTCAGCACGTGCACCAAAGTCAGCAAATTCTCAGTCAAGAGGAAATGCTGTTCATCCAGGGGGATTGTTTCTTCAAAATACCTGTATGATTCATCATTTGCTAATACTGAACCAATATATTTTCGTAAATTACAAGCTATAGAAGTTTCCATTTCAGAAAGTGAAATATCAATAGGTATGCCATCACTTGTTCTTTCACACTTCCTGAGTTTTACAGCAGAGCATGCTGCAATACACCTAAAAAGGGAAATACTGTCTTTTTCACACATATTTTATGCAATTCTGAAAAAGATCGCTGCCTTGTACTTGCAATACGAAGTCCTCGCTTGTATTTTTATGGACTCTGGCCTAGGCTCTACCGCCCTGGTAAGATGTTGCATGTATACCTCTGTTTTTAAAGTTTGTTGTCACAGTTGCATAGGGTTGTCCAATATCTATATTACCTAATGATGCAATGCAGAATGCATCCTCAGTGAAATTACTGCCATATTGTTCTTTAAGAATCTCATGAACCACTGTATTCATGTGATCTCTTGCAGTGGTTTTTGAACAAATAATGCCAAATGAATTAAGCAATGTTGTCAATTTAGTAGAGCCACTGTAAGAGTCTATACTGTCTGCAAGAATCAGATGTAATGGGTAGGTACATTGGTTATTTTTCAAAAACAATAAGTGGCATAAATTATAAAACAACTGAAGAAACCGCTTGTGTTTATTAACACTACCACTATTGTAAAAGCCTAGGTAATGATTTGTCCAACTGAAATTATTCCGAAACATCTCTGAGCGTTCTTTTTTACTTTGTGTTATCAGACAGACAAAATTCCAGAGAACAGGATCAATTTCGTTTACCAATTTTTGAGATCAATAGAAGATAAATTTGGGATTTTCTGGTATTTATCAATAAAGTTTGCTGCTTGAGAGTGAAGTCTGTCTGACAAGTTTTCAGCAACTAAAAACAAGAGAGATATTGTACTTGGACTTGTTGCAGTCATGTTCGTGTAAGCTCAGCTCTAAGTGCAGAACAGGCCGTTTCTAAATTATTGACAGTTTTTGACATATTAAAATACTGTTTGTGAAGAATGTCCCTAGTATTTGCACCATATCTTAAAATGAGAGTGCCGTAACTGCGTTGTACAATGCCTCCAGATTTCACAGTAGAAAATGAGATGTGGTGGCCAAAAATCTTTGCCATTTCCAATTCAAAAATGTAGCTGACCTCTCAGTGTAAAATTCCAAAGGCCTATCATTATTACCTTTCTCTGTATAAAGTTCTGAGATCTGTTCAATGTAGTGAGACTTTACTTCTGTCAAGAGAAGTGGCTCTCTATTGACAAGCTTTTTACAGACTAAAAGACCTACCCTAGAAATAGCAACTTCTTCAATATCCCCTGAAATTGCATCATTGTTTTTTTGTTTCAAAGATTCATTTATCTTTATAAGACTATCATTATCAGAAACATGACCATGCTGTTGTTGTTTGAGAGCATTGGTGAAACGATAGAGTTTCATATAACAACTCATACATATAGGACTGTCTGATTTCAATGCCAAATTTGGATAATCCCCTTGCTCTCTAAAATTATCGAGCAAGAAAAAACATCAGGTGGATGTCTAACCTGACCATACAGACACCGATTACACTCAGGCATTACACAATGTACTCTGTGCCGTTTTGCCCATAAGGGATAATGCTCTGCACACAAAGGTGCATGTACTGGTATTTCTATTTCAGGATCATTGACAGCAAAGTTAAACAAAGCCCTAAACAACTGTTTGTCATCTATATTACTTGTTTTAACACTCTCATTGTCACAAACTGTACACTTGCTTTGCGGTCTTCGCCTTAGATCCACATTTTGTGTGGGATCTTTACCCTCTAAGTACTGACTAAATGCTTTGTCAAGGACATGATTACATGCATTACAGATACACATGTTAGCAGCTATGGCATAGTTTTTTTCTAACCAAGTCAAGTATCTTTCTTCCTTTTTTGTCTTATGAAACCATTTTGCTGCCGAAACCTTGCCACATTTACCACAAGGGCCACAATCAGTTTTATCAGGATGAGCTTCTTTGACCCTGGGTTTACCGCCTCCCTTGCCAGAGATGTGCACTCTCACTACACCACCTTTGCTTGGTATTCTGTGTATCAAGGGTCGCCCATTACACATTAGTTTGAAATCATCTTCCTTCATTTTTGTGATTTGTGCAACTCTACGCTTTAATTTTGGAACATGACTTGATTTGAGACGGACTTTGAAAATGTGGTCTTCACTGATGACTTGTATGACATTCGCAGACATCATATTTATTGATTTCCGTAACTTTGTTTCCATGTCATAGAGTAGAAAATGCTGCTTCCTTTCTGTTGATGCAGTTGCATACATCTGCCAGCGCTTTCTAATCAGAGTCAGTTGATTCACTACAAACTTGTGTTTCAATTTCATATTTGCTAACGACCTGACACATTTGTACTTATCTGTAAGTCTTTGAACTGATAACAACAAATTCCTGGTTTTGCAAGAAAAGTTTGTTTCCTGTACTTTCTCTTTTTTATGCCTGTATACTAAGTAAACCCTCTTGAGCAATTTGAGCATTTTTATATAGGCTTGCACATGTTTAGCAGTTAACGAGCCTAAGGTAGATGATAAAGGTGTCAGAGTATGTGCCATAGTGGCCAATTGTTTAATTTTTAAGACCAACTGTCAATGGTAATCTACAAACACCAATTTCATAGAACAAGTTGTTTATGTTAAGAAGACTTTTCTTACTGTCACTGTTCAGAAGGATGCTTCTCTTGATTTTTTTGCACATGCGATAAGATCATTATCGACATGCTTCTGACCCATAATTTCCCCGACAAACTATCCTTTTCACTCTTACTGAGCTTATCTAGCCGTTTTACCTTCAAGGCCCAAAAATATCCTGTCTGAGACTTCATTCTTACTATGAACAGCCTTAATCTATCTGTAACAATGCCTTCAACTATATTGTTGACTTTGTCAGACAACTCACACTGTATGTCAGAACTGACTAAGTAAGCCGATGAAAAAGGAGGAAAGAAGGAAAACCATATAAAAAGCTCTCCGGAAATAACCACTGATTACCAACCACAATTCACTTTCATCAGAGCTAATGAAATAAAAATGCACAAGATCAAATACAGAATGTTACTGTTAAACAGCTTTCCCTTGTTGTAATGGCTTCTTGAACGGAAAACATACAGTCCTTCCACAGAATAGAAACGACGGCTTGAGCGTCAGTCGAAAGAGACACCCGTGAAGTGTGATAAACTGACTAAAAATCCAATCGCAACTCGACTCTACCGTCAACCAGCGTTAATCAAAAACCTGCACGCCACAAAACACGGCAAGTCTGAAAATCTTCAGAAATGTTTTTTCTTCGATGCAAAACGGGTGTAAATCTGAAATAAGGAAAGAAAGACGATTAAAGTTTGCTTCCAGTGGCATGCACAGAAACACGTGAAGCCATGTATTGTATGCACATTCCATCGATATGTCACGGGAGGGTTGACGTCTTTTACGGTTGAAATTCATCAAAATATCCCTACAAATAACTCTCTTTACACTCCATATAATGAAATACTTTGGATGGTCTACTTTAATTTTTTTAACAACTGAGTTTGCGCAAAGTACAACGACAACGACTTGATGTCGTCTAATACAGTACTTGCCCTCGCTAAAAGTAGCTGGTAAAGACCGCCGCCATCTTGGATTTCGATGTCAATTTTCGGCTCACGTTTCTGTGGTCGCTAGTCAAAATTACAGCTTGAACAGAAATATTTTCAAATAGAACGAATATTTCGATGTAAGTTTCATTGAAAATAGCCATCAATTTGAGAAATCGTATGGCCCTACAGTTCGTCCCACAATGAAAAATACTCGATCGCAGCTGTGCAGCATTCTCTGTCTGTACGCAAAGGCATACTAATTCGCCGAAATTCCGTCTAAAAAAATCCACACAGGTCCACATACCTTTGAATAACAACGCATTCGTTTGGTTTCCCTTCGTCTCCGAGGTCTGAAAGTGTTAAAATCAGCAGCAAGAAAATGGCCTGATGACGAGCCAACGGACGCGATGCAATGAAGATGTCATGTGACAATTCGAAAGGAAAGCTCATTAACATATTCAAATTTGGCACCCAGTTGTCAGACTGTACTTGCACGCATGCGAAATACAGCGTTTTGGTAACATTTTGATTGGTACAAGTTGGCAGGATGGTGGACTTGCCGACAAAATTAACCTGTTTGCAACGTTTTGATCGATACCTGTCAATAGGTTTACGCCCATACCAGTCACAGTTCGATAGACACCATAGGACCTAGATATTTGCAATACAGCAACCTTAACATATGGTCTTTGTACAAAATCATTGTACAGAATTTTGATTGATCAAGTTTTAATGTTACAAATTTACGTGCAGTGTGATTTTGAAAAATACTGGCCCTCCCTCCCTATAATTTCTCTCGAGTCCCTTTCTGCATACGCACCGAATTCGCTGGTCATTCGCTTGTCCCCAGTTCATGCATTTAGAAGGCGGCGTTGAAGCCCGACTGTTGATTTATTCATGAAAATGAATCAATGAATTAAATTGGAGTGAAAATACAACTACTTCTGGCTCGCGGCGCGTGGCACGCGGCACGTGGCACGTGAATTAGGCTTACACCACAGGCTACCCAGACAGAATGAATAAGTTTATTATTAAGTTTTTCTCACTGTTTTCTCTATCAGTTCCTCTCCTTTTCTTCATCACAGTCTCCATGGATATAGGGACTGTGTCTTCATGCTCTGAATGATCGGAGTAAATAAAATAAACGGTTATATAATCTAACCTAGCCTCTTATAAACCCTTTAGTCATTCTACACCCATTACAAGGACGTTTATCTCTCATATACACATCTTGTAATTAATTAGTCAACACAACTAATTATGCTAATCCGTTGACTTATCAAGAGTTGGTCAACATTGCAAAGATAGAGATGTAAATGAAAAAGGAGAAGGTATGAAGATCTTGGGAAACGTGTCCCGAGGACGTCCGTAAACCTAGTGGACGCTTATATATTCATGATATGCTCAAACAAACACTGCTCATTATTCAAAAATAAACGGGAAGTTGGATCGAAAGGAACGCTGAAAACGCGCATGCTTTTCGTTGCCAAGCGCCAAATTCACACATAGCCAAGCAGATATGGCCCTGCTCCATGTAATAAATGCCACCCAGAAATTATAAGTATCGACCGACCAAGCAGAAAAGATCGCCGGAGTGGCCATTTTATGAGCTTTTCAACAAAATTATGTAGATGTATGTTTCACGTCGTCAACGTCGTTTTCTTGGAGTATATATACCAAGTATAATTTACAAACCGTGTTGTGATTCAAGGCACAATGGTGACACATTAGCAGCAGCACGCACTGGAGAATTTTTGCCAGCACTGTGAATTTTAAACCAGTCACCGTCATTTCTCTGCACTCGCTATTAAATCCATGTCTGCCGGTAACATATCTTTATTTTCTGTCTCAAACTACGTACCAGCAACAGGCCTTTGACGTCAAAGTCGGTTGTTTTCTGATATACGGTAGCAACCAAGCTCATGACTAGAATGACTCTACGGCGTCAAAGAATTAATCTCGCCGGTTACTTTTTTCGCCTAATAAAAGAGAGTTGGTCGCTACATGGAGCTAGTTCCCAGCTCTATGGTCGCTACTAGTCTAAGGAACTCATCGATTTTCAGTGGCGCCTTATGCTGTTCGTGTACACTTCCCGAAAGAAGCGGCGGACGGGCTATAAAACTTATTTTGTACTGTTAGGCTAGCTGTCGATTTTCGGACTGGATTTCTGCCGTTTACGGCTTGTTTTGACTTTTACATTTTTGCACCACAGCCATGGGAACGTCCATGTTCTGCCCGACAGCACGCTTGTCGCAACTTTGTTCGTCGATATTTCGAAACGTTTCCACCCAAATTGCAATTGCAACTCATCAACAGCTTGGTTATTAGGGGCCTACCACGACCAGAAATCCGCTCAAAAATTACCAAACTAGTACTATCGCCGTTTTTCCAGCTTTTTTTCCGACATGACTACTTGCAGACCGTTCTAGCGTACAATAGGCAAGGCTCAGTGCACCCCGTCACTAAAGTCACGTCAGCGGTGACATCGCAACTTCTGAACATAAACTGACATCACCGATGCCACTACGTTAAGAAGCAAGTGATAATTTTTGCCAGCACTTTGAAATTTTTAAACCAGTCACCGTCATTTCTATTCACTCGCTATTACCTCCATGTCTGCCGGTAACATATCGTTATAGAGAAGTTTAGTTGCACGTAATTACGTTCCATCATCAGTACGGGAAGCGTCTTGGTCACGTGATAACCACACTTCGTGTACGTGTAGAACAGACGTTCGAATTCGTGAACGGCAATTAACACCTCTACACAATACAAATGTTGTCATAATTACGTGTAGTATTTTTTAGATATTCTTGATGATTTTAGCGAATTTAGACAGGAAACCTTGTAAACTATCATTGCTAACACCTTTGATATCATAATATTTCGTAGAGTTTGCACCAGCGCAAGAAGTACTTGCTATATGATTTCCTTACATTAACGAAATGTTGTCTCATTCCACTTTTTATCTGACGCCGCCCTAAAGATTTCTCCAAACCACATAAATAACTATATCAAAGAAAATCGGCCGATTTAATTCGAGGATACAACAAGCTAGAACATTCCTGTCATAGAGAAATTAATGTTTCTTAAAACTTAAACGAATTTCCCCTGTTTCGAGAAAAAATACAGCAAAATTATCGAGAACGCACAGCTAAACTAGGCCTAAATGACTGACAAAACCTTAGCAACACCACCCGATTGAGAGAACAACAAATTAACCACGCGAACTTTGACCCCAGTCAAAATCAGACTTGTCCCTGGGAAATATGTTTACAAGTTTGCCCACTCATAAACAACGTAAAGGTCAAAGGTTTCAACTTCCGACTTCCTGCTTTACGGACGTCCTCATGCCATGAACTGCACGCAAGGCACTGGTAGGGTTTGCACTGTTCGCGGCCATGTACACTTTTGAAATTAGAGTAGCTGGCTCCCCTCGGCCATATGGCCGATCGAAATACACTGGCTGCAGTAAATTTTGGATTAATGGTCATGAATGGCAGCAATTTAGTAATTTCTGAAAACATTTCAGGAGAGCTTCTTACCTTCCCGTTTTAGTAACTATTCCTATCTTTCTCGATGTTGACCAACCCGTAAAATCCCTGATAAGTCCACGGATTAGCATAATTAGTCGTGTTGACTAATTCATTACAAGATGTGTATATGAGAGATAAACGTCCTTGTAATGTATGTAAAATGAATAAAGGGTTAAGAGGCTAGGTTAGATTATATAACCGTTTATTTTATTTACTCCGATCATTCAGAGCATGAAGACAAAGTCCCTATATCCATAGAGGGACTGTGATGAAGAAAAGGAGAGGAACTGATAGAGAAAACAGTGAGAAAAACTTAATAATAACTTATTCATTCTGTCTGGGTAGCCTGTGGCTTACCCAGTTGTGAGCTGGGCCAGTAGGAGTATGGTTATATGACGAGACTGCAGTATTCTTCTGTTTTGTAGGTATCGCTAAGCAATGTCAATGTCATTCATGAGCGCGATGTTTGCAAACTTCCTTCCGCCATGGAGGTTATCTCGCTTCAACGCTTACTACACGATGACATCGGCCGGAATGTGGTACATCGTATTTGCTTTTCATTAAAATACCTTTGAGTAGTTAGATAAATATGGATCTAGAGACGAAATAACAAATTTTATTCGAAAATAACTACAGGGAATCCCCTCTTACGCGCATGCGTGGAAGAGGGAATTCCCCACTGAGTCAGATGGGTAATCCCCGAAGGGGTAATCCCCCTTACGCGTTTGCGCATGCGTGGAAGAGGGAATTTCCCCTGAGTCACTACTATTTACAGATGACCCAGAACATGTCGCTACATGTCAGTACAGTAACCGTGGGGCAACCCGGAACGGACCACTGATGCTGGTAGTGGAGAAACTCGTTCTGTCTGACCTAAACACACAACATGTATAAACACGTTCCGAAGGTGTATGGGAAATTCCATGTGCAGTCTATATAAAGAAGCTTTTACCTCATGTTGTCAGTCCGGCCGGCCGGTCGACAGAAGCAGAACCGGAGTCCAGCTGATGTGAATTTTTTGCTACTGCATAACTGAGGTCTGAATTTCTGAACGACTCTCGTTAACTAAAATAGTAAAGACTTTAATCTACTATTTTCAACAGAGACCTGAGCATCGCTAATTACATAAACATGAGCAAATATATTATCATCCCGGCCTTCAATTCTATTATCATCGCGAGAGTCGACACTTTTCACTGAGGTGTCTTTCTTCAAGATTTCAAGCTGTATTCCGTCCTTTGTGTTCATTACTTTTAAACCATTTCCATGAAATTCAATATCTTTAAAATTACGCAGATCGATAAACAGACAGAATTTATTCTTTAAATAATCAATTTCATCTATATCAATTTCACACCAATCTTTATCTTCAGCAAAATACCGTCGTGCCTCTCGCCAAAATTGTCTTGGTAACATCTTCTGAGCGTACACTTTATTTGCAATGCCTTCGATTGATACAGACACAGATTCAATCGACGGGTTAAAGAAAAGTTCACTATTAAGTTCTGACTGATTCCGTTTTTTAGTGAAGAGTATTAAGATACCTCTCATGCTACGACATGGTACATTTACATTTTCATTGATAACCGTGTCCGATTCTTTGAATGGGATTGTTCTAAAATAATGTATATGCTCGTAAAGGTAACTTTTTCCACCGTTGTAATAACCAGAAGTTGACCTCGCGAGTTCGAGGTCAGAAATTGTTTCGTATTCCATTTGAATGCTTTTTAATTTATAATTGGGTGTAACAACATTATTACTAACAAGTAATTGGGAGGCAGGTGCAAGCGTAATTTCCCATTCAATATGACTCCCTAACGCTGATGGATATGCAACCCCATGACCTGTTATGAGGGGATGAGTCAAACGAATAGCATATTTTGTTTTATACGTGTCAAAAAGTAAATTATCACCCATGACGGCGTGATTTGCATCGGTCGCGCCACTTCTCAATTTTCTTAGATTTTCGTTCTGAATTCCATACAGTGTCATGTTCGTTCTCTCCTTTTTATGTTTGAAGAGATCGCGATAACATTCAATAAGATTATATTTATTCAAATTGAAAAGTGCCTGCCCTCAAATGTGAGAACCATATGCTCCACCAAATTTTTTGCAACATTTTGTACTACTCGGTTATCTTCATGCCCCGTTACTTCGAGATCAAAAACCAGGTTGAAAGTATCTGGAACTAGTACTACTCCGCTTTCTAACTTCGGACATCGTATATAAGGGTCTGACCTGGATCTGCCTCACTTGGATTATGAGCAATCACATGATGAATTCTTTCTGACTTTGTTCCATTCGGTATTCGGTTGGTGAAAGTCGGTGATAATGTTCTATCGTACCCATTTTCGTGTAATGTATATAGTAGTGAAGAAGAAAAAATTACAGTTAAAAAGAAAAAATAAATCACATCTTCACATAAATATTACCGTCTGCCTGAAAAATAAATCGATTACATGTGTCGCGAATCAATCAAAGAACCCAATATTCTTGTAGATGATGAGCCTCTTGGTCATCCTCAGTATCCTGGAATACAGCTATGAATTCTAGTCGCTTAAAGAAGTTAGTCTTTTGACATTCCTTCACGAAAGCTAATATGTTATGATATAGATTATCATCTTTGAGTCGGACACCTGGATTTGCTCGAAGTATATGTCGATTTACTCGTCGGAGTTTGCACCATTCCAATTCGACAGAGAAACCAAAAAGGTCTTTATTTTAGAAAGAAACTTTGCAATATTCTTTTCACCAAACATGTCGATTCCGTAAGACCATATATTAATACATAATTTTATTTATAATGACTAATGTTAATCCAGTTAAAAATATCCATAGCTGTTCTCCAACAAATCCGACAACCAATCCTGCCATTTTTAATAGAAACTTGACAAGGGAGCCGATTAAACCTGGTATTGCAGCAGCACTTTTGCGGCCAAGGTTTTTAACCATTCGCCAAATTGCTTTACAATTTCTTTCGCTTTTGTATATACTTTTGGTGGGCCTGAACCCCCTGTGTTTGCGCCAGTTCCTGCTCCCCCTCCTCCTCCCTTAGTCACAGCCAGGGCAATTGTTGATATTGTCATTCCAAGGGCAATAAGTAATGCCGCTATTGTAATACTTAAATAACTCTGTCAGCTGCAGCCTGAGTGACAATTCTGGATCGGAAATTACATCACGAAGAGACCAAGGAGTAGCCAGACTTTCACGTGCCCCACTGATCTTATCATGTTCATATTCAATTCGATCAACAATTTTAGCTTCTCTTGTTATTAGTTCAGCTAGTAGTTTCTCGGCTTTTTCTTTTCCTTGGGTGCTCGTTTCAGGATCCTTTAACTGTTTTTCAACTTCTTTTTTCTCTAGCGTTATTTTCTTTTTTTCATTGTTAAGCTCGCCAAGACGCATATTCGCAATCCTTAATTCATCATTAATAGCTCTATATTCTGGGTTTAGATTATTCCATTCATCGATTTTATTTTCAAAAGCTTGTATTTTGTGTGCATTACCAGAAGCATCTTGCCGTAAGAATGTCAGTTCATCTTTGTATATACCCATGTCTTCTGGTGTCATCTTCTCAGCAGGTATTTTATCATTTTTCACATCTTCAGAATACAATGTAGAACTTACAAATTCGGGCTCTACGCTTGAGCGATATTCGACTCCACTCCAACTGTATACTTTAGTTACAAATTCATATCCTCCCGCTTCTTTTTTTACTGTCTTGAGTGATCTAAATCCACGTTCTGAAAGTTTTGATAGCCTGAGATTTTTATAATACAGCCTTCTGCCCCTAATCTCAGCATTCAACAATAATTCGTTTCATGCTGCCGGATTTTCAATTTTATTCTCGTCTAAGAATTGTTCAGCCATTTGTATTCTAAGTTCTACTCTCTGTCTAATCAACGAATCACCTGGGGGTCTATCGCTTGAGCCAGCCTGGAAAGGATCGGCTTCTGCAAGGGCATTATCATCGTCTATAAAGTATGTTTCAGCAGTAGCATCATCATCATTTAAATTTGCATCATCGAAATCCTGGAGTGGTATATCTTCTCCTCCTTCTGCCATATTGTCTTTCTATATTACTACAATTATTTTTTATCATCCCTTACATATACAGTAAAAAATGCACGTCTCAGTTGTTGAAAGCGTTGAACAATTGGCCGACTATATCGAAAGAACCAGCGCTGCATATCGTCGCAGTTATAAATTAATGGGTCGAATTGATATGGCTCTTAATGTGACTAAGGGAATTCTTGTAAGTTCTGCTGTAATAGCGGCAATTCCGGCAGTTCCAGTTCTTTTAGCTTTAACTCCTATACCGGGTGTTATTATTGATGTAATACAAGGAAAAACAGGAGTATCAAAAAGGCGAGAGAAGTATAAACATTATTACGTTCAATATAAACAATTGCTTACACAAATACAAGAAAAAGGCGCAACAACAGAGGCCCCCGCCTCAGAACTTATTCAGGACATATTTCATCAGGCACTAGAAATACAAAAACAAGAAGGATTTAGTCCGCCGCTGGAATGATACATGCGACATTATGGATTAAATGGATATGAAAGTTAACTCCGTTTCTATTCCGAAGGGGAACTCCGTCCTATCGGCCATGTTTCTGCCAACCATTCCCCCGTGTCCCGATTATATAACTGCACACGTTTGATATCATTGACTGCCATCATGATTTTATTACAGTCTTCGCTCCTAATCTCACCGGCTTTCCGCACAAATTGTACAAAATGTGCCTGCTCCGGCTCCTCCCCAGTTTCAAACAGTTTCTTATAGTTTTCAAAGTTTATATGTTTACGAACACAGACATCTTTTATCCCTTTATTTTTTTCGTCTCCGAAGTTGGAGTCCGAAAAGCATATACTTTTGAACGAATGCCGACAAATTCAAGAATAGGTACTCCATTCAACTCATCTTTAAATTTACCTATCACCTTTTTATTAATCTTCGGAAAATCGGGGCCGCTCATCCCACTAGTATCATATATAGACTCATTACCATTCTTTTCCACATCTTCTCGGACTATATCATTGAAAGTTACGTCTGGGGAAGGAAGAGGCACACTGTAAACAAAACTGTCAGTATCTATGTAGGCTAATCGTATCGTTCCGTTAGGTCCTTTGAACTGCTTTCGAAAGTAATTGTAATGCATATCATACATAAGCAGCTTAGAAAGTTCGAGTACTGCCGCGCCAATGAAAACTGGCTTTTTATATTCATATTGATCCCTTTTCAGTTCCAGTAGGACACTGTCGCAGGAATCGCCATCCTCTTTCCTAGATATATAAGTTCTATACTTCATATTTGGTATATACTTTTGGTATTTATCAGGGCTGCCCGAAACAAATTTAAAATTTCTATACTTTCGGACATCTTCTATTGTCTTGCCGAACATTGCATTATTCATAAGCTTATAGAAATTCTTTTCAAAATCTGTCTTTCCCTTTGCCCTCATTTTAGTGTTAAAGTCGATGTAGTCGGCAAGACACGGCGCCTCTTCGAAAGCAAGCGCCCGATACACCTTTTTCAGTCGCATTCCCATCCGAAGATAGAATTCAAGCAACTTGTAGTGTAAGACGTATCTCTCTCTGTCCATAGACTTGTAATCAGTCGACTGCCCTGCCTCGGAAATTCATAGTGATGCGGCGCTAATGGTAAATCGTCGTGTTCTTCATGTAATTCGACCGGATATTCTAAGTCTACTTCTAGAAAACTTGGCGGAAATCTGGTGCCGGGTCCCCCCCCCCCCAAGCCTGCTCCGCCATTCTGAGCAGACCATTCTACCCACTCTTCCTTCGTCATCCAATGAAGTCCGCCCGTGGGCATTGCCTGACTCATTGCCCAGCCATAAAGATTATTAGCATCGAGATATTTTATTTCGGTCAACGGCTTCTCCGGATCGTAATTGCCGCCAGCGTAAGCTGGATGATTTGTCTGTAAATAATGAATATTACACTGACTGATACCACCTCTAATTCCCCTCTGAATGAAAGTCATCTGCTCAGCATCTTGAATGAGTTTAAACTTATTACCTGTATAAAGTAACATAGCATCCCATGTCAAGCCGGGCGCCGACATATAGTGGGCTGGATCCAGCTTATATATGTCTAAACATGTGTTTCGGAAATTTTCGAATATATTCGCAAGAAGGAGAACGTCCGTCTCACAATAGAATTCCATATAATCTTTAATCGTCTGACATCCCACTTCATCCCACACCTTCAATGCGTGTTCGTGGTCAGACTCTGAGATATCCTCTTCCTTTAGTTTGCTATGAAATTTTGTGTCTCTCCGGGAGCTCCCCCTCTTCTAGTCTGTCAACCAAGTCTAAATATTCGTAGGGGAAGAAACCTTTCACCCGCTGAATGTCCGGGTACGAAAGTGGCACCATCATCCATCCTCTGGCACTGTCTTTGCCAACTTATCCAACGGATCTTTCATTAGTCGTAAACTATCCATAAACTTTATCGAAAAGAAACGTTTCACTGTCTTCTCTTTCGGTTCGGCCACTCTCCGCCGACAACAATTGAAGCACTAAAGATAAATGTTTTCATAAGACCCATGATTCCATTGGCAGTTTTAGCTATTATTTTCGCTCTGGGCCGCCGGCGTCAGCATCGAATTTGTGTAACTTTTTTATAATAAAACTGCTATCATACCCCTTGAAGTTGTGAAAGTAGATAGGAATGGTTCTCGATGGACGACACTCTTCACAATAAAAACTCGTAGGATCCTTCACTACCCGGTGTGTGGCGGGCGCCGCACATGCAATGCAAGTCTGGTGCTTCGCCTCTTTCATCGGTTTTATTTTACAATAATATATTCTCGAATAATACCCAGCCATTTCCTTCATTTCCTTGAGAAATTCTGTAACACAATCTGTACCTGTGAATGTTTTTTTATCAAAAATTTCCGGCTCGCCTTCGGAACGGGGGCCCGACCCCCACCGTTCAATAATAACATACGAAAGACAAATTGGAATGTGCAGGCCGGTATCCTTCTCAATAATTGCCTCAGTATCTGCATACACGACGTAGGGGCAAGGAACCTTCTTCTTATGTCCTTCGAATTGACACACTTCCTGAGGAAAAACTGCCTTAGCCATGTCTGTTCCACAATACATCTGGTGTATTTCCAATTCTTCTTTCGCTGCAAAACCTTTCCCACAACTTATACAAATACGCTTCCGTCTGTGCTCATTCTTACGATCATTACGAGAATTAAGAAGATGACTTAATGAACTAATTGGCACGAAGTGACTGTCTCTGCCAGCGGCACTTACTATTAGTAAGATATTGGCTATTTGCGCCTTTTTGGAACATGCATCATTGTTACCATGATATATGATTGGTATGTCGCGCGATTCAGTATCATTTTCGTGAATCAACCATACTTGTAACTTAACTCTCTGATTTTGCCGCTCGAACTTCTCGAATATGGTCACATCTTCTATAGGTGTAGGAAATGGAATACCATCCCAACAGTAATCAGTAATAAACTTGGTGTAGGTATTCCATTTATTTCTTACCTGACCTCCCTTCTTCTTGCAAAACTCCTTGTCACCTAACTTTATACTTGCTACAACTGAGTATTGGAAGCAGCGGCCGGTGTCACTACCATCAGGGCCATAAGGAAGAATCAGATTACTGACACAATGCTTATTTTTTAACCATTCAGGCAGTTGAATCGGGCTATCGCGTGTCGAAGGGATGCCCGCGCCCAGTCGAAGTTTTAACAGAATTACTCTAAAATTAAGGATCTTATCGAAAACTAGTCCAGAACCTTCAACTTCAATATATTCAAGCGCATTTTCGTATTTAACTATTAATTCTTTTTTCATCCTAGTCTCCCGTCCGCCGTATTTTGTGTATATATCTTTTAAGTTAACAGGCAATTTACGAATTTGTGGCTTTCTTTTCTCGTCTTTGGGATCTAATAAACTGACTTCCATCATTGTTAAAACTCGATACATCTTTCCCTTCTCAGCCATACCTTCGATATCAATCTTAGCGATGTCCTCGACTCGCTCGACTTCAGGAAAATCTTTTTCTAAATCTCCCCTGTCGAATGCTACACGTAAGCGGTGCTGCTTTTTATGATAATAGGTTGTAAGCTTCCGAAGAAAATCGGAATGGTCCCCTTCTAGTCCGTGGGCTGGAGGGGCCCACCATGCACCCCCCCCCCCCCCACATCCCTACTTCTTGGGTATTTTTTTGTTCTTTAGGACCTGCTGAACAAGAAAAAAGATGTTAACATTGGATATTTTGGGATGCACTACCTATCTGGGCTGGTTTTTGATTTGTATGTACCGCAAAAAATTGCGAAAAATGGGTAAGGGTAAGGGGTACTATATCCTCCCCTACATTGAGTAAACTAGCATGAAATAGCACAAACTATACATTTTTGGAAAGCTGAGATTCTACTCTTTATGAGGAACACCAACTTTAGCAAAATTAATTTGTGTACATAGAATAGGACGACTTTAAAATGAATTTTTTTGACAATTTTGAAATTTTTTACCCAAAATACCATGTAACAATTGTGATTTACTTGTTATTAAGCAAAATTTTGACAGCTTTTTGTGTTTGAATTATTTATTCCCACATATTAAACAAGAAAAAAAGTGTTAACATTAGATATTTAACTATACACTACTTCTCTTGAGTCAATTTTGAATTGCGTGTATCTGTATGGGGTGTGCAAAAGCTAGGGGTAGGGGTACAACATTCTTTCCTTGATGAAGTAAACTGGCTTGAAATGCCATATACCTTATAGTTTTAGAAAGCTTAGATACTGGTCTTTCTAAAATGCATAAAGTTTTAGTAAAAAAATATGACGTCATAGAATGGATAACTTTAAATCGATTTTTCTGGTAATTCAGTATTTTTAACCGGAAGAAAATACGATAACTATTGTTTCCTCCTTATGAAGCAAATCAAACACATTTATGGATGTTATTTACTAATTGCAATGTGCTGAAGAAGAAAACAAATGTCAAAATTGGGTATTTACCATGCATTATTGTCTCTAGTCACTATAATAGCAAGTTTTGCTACATTGGTATATCGTGAATGGGCATTTTATTGTTATGCAATGAACTAATGCACAGCCTTAAAAAGAAGACTCGAAAACGTGCACACATAGTCATATTGCCATTTTCTCCTTCAAGTAATAGATTATTGACGACTGTCTAATGTTATATTTAATTTAATTTTTTATATTTTATTTTTCTATAAAATAATTTTGTTTAAAGCCACGTTAGCTGTATCTTTTGCATTTTTTGAAATAAAAATTACTATCTAATCTTCGGGTATATGTTTTGGATTAACACCATTAAGCTACTATGCCTTGTAAACTCTTACCATTCCCATTATTGTGGCTGCATTGGGTGGATTTATTCTGGCGCTCAAGCATAAATTTGAATCTACCGCCATTTTGCATATCAGTCACGTGGCGAGAGATCGCGCAGAATGCAACGTCATATTTCAGTGCGAGAGCTTCGCCGAGAGTAAGATTTTGCGTTACTTACAGCAGACAACAACAACATGGACTCCACGCGAACTGCTGAGGTAATGTTCTATTTTGTTATGTTGTGTACGTTTTCAAACGATTCCGCACGTTCTGTCCTTCCAAACTTTACGCGTATAATCTTCTGTACACAGTAAAGGCATTGTCAGTCTTTTTTTTTGCCTGTCTAATTAAGTGGTGAAATGCTACGTCGCCCCGGCGCCGAGTGAGTCAAACTTCAGCGACTCGACATAACATAACAGTAGTACCAGTACGAGTACATCGCTCAAGCATAACCCGATTGAAAATGAACATAGATTGCAATTATCATGACGATCGTACATCGTTCAAGCATGGAGGTAGTAGCTCCATGGTTCAAGGTTCTTCCATGCCTTCATCATACTTGTTCTTGTAAGAGCCCGTTTCATGAGTACACCGTTATCGTACGAAAGTTGACCATTCACTGATTCAGTGCGCGGTGCCGTTGTGAACAATTTGCCATGCCGCTGAGCCTTATACTAGCGTCGCGGCCCGCGACGCTGTTTTTGGCTTAGGAGAACTAGCGAACTCTGGTCCCATGCTTTGCACAATACAAATTTAGCGTACCGACCACAGCTGCATTATCCAGCCGCGCTGCATGCTGTAATCCGTGTTGCAAATATTACGATTACCAGTGATAGCGAATAGTAATCAAACCGATACCAGGACACGACCAGGGTCAACTACCTGCGCTCAAAGTTTTGATTCATTTTTTGTCGTCTAACTCGCGAGCCAAGTACAATGGGAAACAAACTTTGTTTTTGTATCATAACGCAAACATTTACACCCGAATCGGGGGTTTATATAAACGGCTATGATTATGCCAAAGAGATAGGCTCTCTCACTCAGTGCGTGTTAAATTTCAGAGCTGCAAAGTGTTCGCAACTGTGTGTGTGTGTGTGTGTGTGTGTGTGTGCGTGCAATACTATGTAAATATTAGGGCCTATATAGATGTTGTCATTCCCAGTTAAAATTTTTAGTGGCTACTATTTGATCTACATTACATTATAAGGTTTTTCAATTTTTCACATAAGACAACAACAGCATCATCTTCAGACAATGAGAGTGAGTTTGAGCAAACTACAAGAGGGAGAGGAAGAGGTAGAAGGGGACGAGGAAGAGGGCGAGGTAGAGGAAGGGGAGGAAGAGGTACAGGCAGGGGGAGAGGCAGAGGTGGACAACGTGTACCAACAATGGTTGATGTGGAAGCAGACATTGCACAGAGAAAGGCGACTTTACAGGTAAGTAATGTACAAAATAAATTTTAAAAAGACAGGGATGATGCACGAAATTGTTTATGTGAAGACTGCAAGTAAAATTCTGTTTGCTTTCTGCTTGCTGGTATGTTTTCAGATAAAATAAGCAAACACAATTTCAACACTTTACTCAATCAGAAATATTTTTTTCAAAATGCCTGAACAGGAATGCAATCAACGTAGAGCTAAGCTTATGTTGGAATACTTATTTTTTTCTGCAGAGGTTTTAGAAAAATTTGATGGCAAATAAAGAATGTTTTTGAAAATGTCTGATAAACTTGTATTTTTAGTTGTTTTGTAGGCAATGATTTCCAAAATGTCATCTGAGGAAAAAGACAACCTAATATTGGAAATGGTCGAAAGGAATCCAAGCATGGTATTTGATTTAGTAAAAACCCCAGCTCCACAACAAGGGTATCATCCACCACCATCTGCAAATCAACCTAGTTGGTGCATTTGCAGCCACTGCCGTGAAATGCCGACCCTTCCCGAAAGGAAGTGTTGTAACAAACAACCAGAATTCTGCATATCTGAAATAACGGTATGTGCAGCACAATTTGTAACTGCATCCTTGTATGGAAGTGCAGCTCAATACATTTACAACACAGTGGGGTTGTACAATACTTGGTTACCTGTAGGTTATATCACTTCAATGACCTTTCCTTTCAATCCCTGCAAACTTGTTTTCTGATAAGACTCTCAACATGAATTACTTTTCAAACACTAAAGCACTGAAATATACCCAGCCACAAGTACTTCACTGTTTTTGATGATTTGTTTGATGGGGTGGCTGTACAACAGTTGCTTACATCTGTTGGTTTTGATGCTATACTTTGCTCAGACAATGCCAACCTGGCTCTCCACAAAGGGGATTTTGAAGGTGTTCTCCCCCCCCCCCCCCCCCCCCCCCCCCCGAATTTAGGAAAATTTATTGATATGTTAATAACCCCATAGATAACACTATCATGATAAAAATATTTAAAATGGTGTATCGTTATTCAATTCAATCATCTGTTGCTTTTCCTAGCTGTTGAGAACACTAACTGAGGTAGTGGACAAGCCATACCACCTTACAGCCCACTAATACTGTGAACCAGCAATTATATTGTCTTTCAAGAACATGATGAAAGAAAATCCACATTTGTCAAATGTGAAAAAATATTGAATGAACTTTTTCTAAATATATGTAACTAATTTTACATCTCTTTTTGAATTTGAAGTTGTCATTCCTGTATCCTGTATCTTTAATCAATCTAGTTGTCTTGACAATTTCAGTTTCCTCAGGAACTAACAGTGAAATGATGCTTCTTTGCAGGTTCTTAGACAAGTTTGCCTTGATGACACAATCCTTGCTATTTCTCGGGCCTACAGAAATGATATGCTGGCAACACAAGATGATGATGATTTCAATAAATCAAACAGACATGCTGCTTATCGGATGTTCATCTTATGGCAGTATGGTAGATTAGGAGCTGGTGATAGACGGGTTATTCCGAGCTGTTGCACTTGGAAAATTCGCGACAAATATCCAGACCAGTTCGGTCAATACACTGGATTTCTGCCTTCAAGGTTTGCCTGAATGGTCATTGCTGGAACCTCAGTCCTCTTTTTGCTGAACAAACTTTCACAAAAATAGTACAATGGTACTTTGTGTTGAAGAGTTCTTTTACATTATTATATGTTGTTTCTGTTTAGTCATTGAAGCAGTTTTGTTATTCCTTGTGTTCCTATATTGTGCCTGCAATCTATTTGTTCTTACAAGTTCATTGGCTATCCAAAACAATGCATTTCTGGCACCAAACAGTAGTAGGCATGTGCAATACTATTTCCTCTTGAAAAACAGTATTTGTTAGGATTTTTATAGATTGTTTGACTTTTTTAACATATTTGGATTTAACATAATTTATTTTTATAATTTGACAAAACTTTCACTCAATTGGCTATTCGATGCAGTCCTCTTGAAAAGGTTAGATATCCTTTATCGCCTGTGTGCAATGTTGAAAACATGTTTGTATAATATATATATTTTTTCCCTCATTTTGTTTTTGCAGTTTGTTATCATTTTCCTGTGCAACTCAGATTAGGATGACCCATTTATTTTTTTGTTTTTCATCTCCAGAGGAATACTTGGGCAGGGCAGGCGGTCGAAATAAAGAAATAAGTACCAAAAAAATAATCTGTAATTGTTTCAGTTCAATGTTCAGTCCATTCAGTCTCTACAATTTTAAGTACAGAAAAACGTGTACTTGTTTCAGTTCAATGTTCTGTCCATTCAGCCACTGCAATTTCTTGTCTCGCAGTTCAGTGTTCTGTGCTCTCTGTCCTTTCAGTCTGAGTTGCTGCAATCTCACAATTTGATGATGGTGGTGCTGTTGCTAGGATTATGGCCTCAGAGGCAGCGCAAATAACATTTTTATTTTATTTTCATATCGAAGCTGAAATTTATGGTCGGTCGGGAGATGAGAAACACAAAAATAAAAAATGTTGCCCTTATAAACATTTGACAGTACTGTACCTGTAAATGCACGATTAAAATTCTACATCTTTGCTTCTGAGATCGTACTAACAGCAGCTATCACACAGCCAAATCCTCAGGGACAGGTCTATGCACTACAACATTTACTTTCACAAACACCCACAGAGAACATTTAACACATTTTTTTTGTGCAATAAAGAGATTTGGCCAAATTTACAGATAAGCCCTTGCCAGTATGTGCATGCATGAGTCCATTACTCTGTTGGAAAAAGTAAATCTTTATTTTCTAGTTGTTATAGTCAGATGATATACCAAAGTTTCATGTTGGTGTAATTTTGACTTTATTCAAAAGCAATAAATATCACATATTGAAAATACAAAATCTTAGCTTTGTTGAGTGATACATTATCAATTTCATGGGTACTAGATTTACTTCATCTACGGGACTAATGAAGTAGCAACAGTAGGTAGCTGTAACATGATAACTGATTTTCAAAAGTCATTAAAGCCATTTCACATAAGAAATACTGTAAACCGTTGAATGTTTGCAAACCACAAAATGGCAAATAAATTTCTTGAGAAGTATGATTGCAAAATTCCTTTTAAATTAAAGTTGATAATTTGAAAAAAAAATTAATGCTTAAGAGGTAATAAACAAAATAGTTTTGCAAGGAACAGATCCTGGTGTATGAATTTGATGTGATACTACTACACACATACATTGGATTATTGCTATAGGCATGCACACTGATTAATGAAAAAAATCAACACTTCAAAAAAAACTTCCGCATCTAACTTGAAAGAATGTCATATATCAAATGCCCCTAGCCCTGATTTTCCTCCTTTTGATGCAGCCTGGTGAGAACCAAACCTAACAGTAGCCCCCACCCAGTAAAATCTCTCTTCCACCCGGTAAGAACCAAACCTAACAGTAGCGCCAACCCAGTAAAATCTGTCTCACACCCGGTAAGAACCAAACCTAACAGTAGCCCCCACCCAGTAAAATCTCTCTCCCACCCGGTAAGAACCAAACCTAACAATAGTCCCAAACCCCAACCCAATTTAATCTCTTCCATCCAGGTGGAACCAACACTTTATCCCTAGGGCCCTAGGGACCTCAGTGTATCTGAACCATTAAAGTTCTTAAAATGGCTCTTGCACAAAGCTTCAAGAAATAGAAATGAGAAAGTGACTTTCTTTCTGTAAATAATTTTGACTTGTTAATAATTTTGACTGCATAGGTAAAACATTTATATAAAAGAGCTATTTGAAACTGGCAGGAGAACATTTATTACACTAAAAACATTCACAAGCATACAGTTTGTGAGTAACCTGAGTAAGCCAAAAGTTGGGATGGTATCAAATCTGCCCAAAAATGCTACAATTTGTATTAACAAGACTGCACTTTTTCTATGTGTACCAGTAGTTTGCATTTAAAGATACTGGACAACTTGTATGATATGTTGCCTGTAATGACAATAATTTGGCTGAATAAGGTGAATCTTTTTGCTATTTTTTGAGAACTTTTGTCTTATGGTTTCCCTACATTTTCTGCATTGAATCCTTCAACTGTGATTTCATGCCAATATTATATCATACCAATATATTGATGGCACAAATACAGCAATCTGATTTGTTGAGACGCAAAAAGAACCATGGTATATTGGCGATATACCACGGCTGGCATACGCGCGAGCTTTCAACTTGAGCAAAATTCTGTTTTTGACGTTCCACACCAGAATTTCAATATACTGTTATGATATAATAGCAATAAATCAAACCCAGAGATGGTATACCATGAGATTTGACCAGTTCACTCCATATATGCAAGAGAGATAGCGAGTGCATATATGTCGCGAACTAATCAAAATCTTGTAGTATACTGTCACTGGGTGTGCTTTATTGCTTAAAAATTTAGCATATCAATGCAACCTATATGAGTATAATCTACGTTGTTATTGCAGAAAATTGTATTCAAGTCAGGACTAGAATTCATTTTTAAACAATAAACAATGATCACTACACACACACAAGCTGGGATGAAAAAAAGAATACTCGAAATTTCAGCATGACAAATGAATTAGGGTCATACACTGTAGTTGATATACAGAAGCAGAATACTGAAAAATTGGCCACAAGTTACAGCTTATGTCCCTATAACTTGCACATTAGTCCATTCTGTTCATTGTCTCCTGGAAACAAAGTCCTGCACAATTGTGTCAGTTGGTGGAGGTGGTATTGACGCTAGATGTGCAGATATTCGTCGTGGATCATTCTCTTCCAGCGGCTTTTTCTTCTGCATTCCCTGGTGGTCTTCCATGCAACTCTTTAAGATGAGTTTCTTCAGCTCTTTGATATGTGGGTAGGTTTTGGCACTCTTCTCTGGATATGCACTCCATCGGTCACTTTTCTTGTTGAAGTGCCTGTGGTATCTGAAGTAAAATGTATATTACAATGGTTAAATGAGTTGTGCCTAATATTAAGCAAATTGCAATATGATCAAATGTAATGCATTAAAAACAGCATCAATGACATGTCCAGTTGTTCCTAATTAGATAACAATGGATCTTGGTTACATGGTAGGCCAAGTCCAATGTAAATCTGGCTCTACCACTACCTTTGCATTAGATACTATGTACAAATGTGAGAAGGTTATATTATTTGTATTTGGTGACAAAATGAGAACTTCCCTTAGATCTGAAAGTAGGACTTGTTTTCTGGACACCTTTGAAGAAAAATTACAAAAAACTTGCTAATTTGATAAAAAATTGACAAATATTGTAGTTAAGTCATAGGTGTAGAGGAAAAAGTCCACTTACATGACTTTACCATCTTGCTTCATTCTTCGTCATCGGCCTACCATCGTGTATATTATGGTCTATTGCAGCAAGCCTGTTTCTCGCCCCTGTGTACTGGTGGGGAGTACGCAAATCTCTTTCCAGCATACATCAAAATACTCTGCTGAAACGTCTCATGTTCTGCTGTACTCCTGAAGGAAATGAACAGTAGGAGATGCATTATGGCATTGCCAGAATGAGGCGAAAAATTCACTGAGGTCACATCTTTCTTACCTCCATGAGTACTACCTATCTGAGCTGAAATTTTCAAGGACACATTTGTTTTAACTTGTGACCAAAAAAGATAAAAATAGTCTCAAAAATACAAATTTGCATATTTATTCATAATTTGAACTATTCTGAATAAGGTAACCCCTGGGTACATGTACCTGCATACCAAATAATCGCAATCATACCCACGCACGATAACACTAGGTCAATTTGTAATGCACAGTCAACAAGACACAAAACAGCAAAAATACTGTCAAGGACGGTGTGCTCATATTTGGTTTGAATCAGTCCATTCAAGAAATATTAACCCTTTTCCTGCCAGACAGTAATAACTGTATCCCTTCCACATCAGCCAAGTCAGTAAAAAGCGGTATTGAGCCAAAACATGACGTATTTTCACCCACTTGGCTTGGTATGTTATAGCATCTTTGTAAAAAAAAAATCAACTTTACAGTATTATGTTTTCAACAGCCTTCGAATGTACAGTAATATGTTAAAATACATCATATGGAATACGTTGTGTTTCATTAATTTTAACCATCTTGACCTGGTGGTGAAATATGGACTTGGCAGGAAAAGGGTTTAAACCAGAAAAAACAAGAAAGACAAAAGTAAATAAGGTCTGAAACTTTAGGTACTGGAGGTCAACTTTAGCAACATGCATAGCAGAGGAATGTTTCAACACGGCTAGTCCCTCTTACTTGAGCAGGTCTGGTAATATGTAGCAGGTCATGAACAATGACAGGAAATGTCTCATAATCTGTTTCAGTTAATGCCACCATTCCCGCACATTTGCATGATTTTCCCTTTTTCTTACCTCATTTGAACAACGTCACATCTCAACCCCTGGGTCTACCTGTACATCAAATACTGAGATGGTAGGTGTGGCATTTTGGGAGCTTTTGCGTGTGACGGACATACATCCGCCATACATACATACAGACATACAGATGCCAATGACTCACCATATAAGCTCGTTTTGGTATTCATGTACATACCAAATATGAGCTTAAAGCAGACAGTAAAGCACCGGTACACACAACAAAATCAAATTCATGAAAGGAAGATATATGGACTTCTGGCAAAAAAAATAAAGAAGTGATGTCAGGTGTTTCTAATATAGTCAGCGCGTGCTGCCCCACATGTGGCATCCGCCTGCCATATATCGTTCCGTAAGTCAAATAGGTAGTGGTCAGCAACTAGGGCAATAAAGGCTTGACTAGAGGTTTTAAAGAGCAACCCTGCAATGCAAAAGTTGACAGACGTCGGACGACAGAAGACAGATGCCTGATGACACAAAACACCCACCAATAAGATAAGTTCCATGTCGCTGACAGTGGGGCTAAAAAACTTACCTATAGTTAATATACTGTGGCACCTTGCTCAAAAATTGCTTGTTGAGTGCAATCTTCATTAAGGCCTTGTGAGCAGCACTCCCATGAATCAGCCACTCTTTATCTCTGTCTTCACTCTCTGCCAATGGTCCATGGTAGCACTCACTGACACCCTGTGCATATGTCAATGCCCAGGAATGTTCGTTGACAACATGGTGTATAACACCTAACCAAATTCCCTTGTTTAAAAAAACATAATGATTCTTTTTTATATCAAGGTCAGCATATAATGCAACATCAAAGCAGACATCCTTGCAACTTTGGATATCCAAGAAAATGACAAGCTTTGACAAGTACATGTACTTTACACTTTACGGGTATATATATATATATATATATATATATATATATATATATATATATATATATATATATATAAATATACACGAAGTATATATATATAATATATATATATATATATATATATATATATATATATATATACACGAAGTATGCTGTTCCACTTGTCCGATACAAAGTGCTCAATACAAGAGTAGAGCGAGATATATAAGGGTTGCTGGAGAATTGATTTTACAATTTCATCTCTACAACATTGTTTCGTGAGTCTCCTGATGAGTGAGTCTTGCAACTCATGAAACAACGTTGTAGAGGTGAAATTGTAAAATCAATTCCCCAACTACCTTTATATATATATATATATATATATATATATATATATATATATATATATATATATATATATATATATATATATATATATATATATATATATATATATATATATATATATATATATATATATATATATTCAGTTTCTGTGGGCAACACTGGTGTGCAACATATTTAACTTACCTTAAACTCATCACATGTTTCAGCCTTTTGGCATGAGTACCAAAAATGGTTCATGATATGTCTTGTCCATTTTAGAAGTGGTTTGCAACTCTTTTCCTGGCTAGCCTGAAGCCAAAAAAAGAGACGTGCCCTTTTGTAACACAACAGAAAATCCAATGGGTACATGAGAGTTTATAGAATCAGGTATTTAGGACATAAAATAACAATCTTATAAGGGGTTGTCGATGATAAAGCTGACGCGCGACAAATGTAATTCTTTCATATAGGGGAGTATTTTTTCATGGGCATGCAGAGAGAGAGGAGCATATGGGTTTTTTCAGAAATGGACTCCTAATATGAAATTGATTTTGGATAAGAACTTTCGTTTTGAGGGGGAGGGGGTTTCAGGTAAAACAAAGGAATTACGTTTCTTGTGCGTCCGCTTTTATTATAGACGGCCCCTAAAATACACTGCTAGACAAACAAAAGTGAACAATGTGTTTGAATACTTTTCACTTTTTGGACTGCCTTTTCTTTAGAATGTGGTACACATACATGTATACATAAAATTAGAGTTAAATACACAGGTAGATAAAATGATATATCACTTTTAGATATACATACAGCAAGGAGTGCGTCTATTTTTCATTAAAATAAACAAAATTAAAAAAATAGAGGCCATAAAATAAACTTATGGCCAGTACGTCTGTATGTCTACCAGGGCATACTAGCTCTGAGAAAAATTCAGTAATATAGTGGAAAGTTTGCTATACCATAGATGCATTGTACAGGCATGCACTATACTTCGCATAACCTTGTTTTTTGGTTGTCAAAATTACAACTGCTGCACAACTTCATTTCACATTCTGGCTTAAGCCTTGTGTGCATTACCCCTTACCAGACATATTTTTTATAAAGAGCTGCAACAGGGGTGTGTACATAACTGTACCAGGAAATGCTGTCTACATAGTAGTGCTAGAATGTGGACAGCAGAAAAGTACTGCAAAAGTTATCAGGTATATACAGTACTGGTAGCTGGTAAAGGGGCATGTGCTCCTCAAAGCTTGGTAAGAATGCTGACATCGCTAGTGTTCCAATCCTGATGCTATAATGTGACAGGTTTCTAAAGTAGGTAAGGGCATGATAACCCATTTTGCACTTGAAAAATATAAATTTTATCTCTCCATGCCAACAAAAATAAAAACATGACAGACTAACCGTAACAATCTTTTTACCGAGATTTTTTGCCGCATGCCATACATCCAATGAATGTTTGATGTCAGGGTATGATTTTTCTGTAAAAAAATGATAAACATTCAGTACTGGTGATTGTACCTGCTAGACAGAAGCTTAGCAGCAATAAAATAATGTACGATATGTCCCACACAAGCATTGTATTTGGTGGATGGGGTATTCTCAGTCTTGACGAACTACAAGTGAAGCATTTTGTTGATAACATAATCCATGTACATCAATAATATTGAAAAAGATAAAATTCTGTTGTCACTACATTGCAATTTGAGTAAAAGTCAATTGAAATGTGATGAGACACTGTTCTTCATCTTTCAAATGTCTGGTTGTAACAGTTAAATTGAGATGTCCCTAAAAAAGTTAATCATATCTCATCAGTAAATATCGACAGGGAAACAATATTGAAACGCAACACATTTCATGAACTTACTCATCAAAGATGCTATCTGTACGTGGGCATCTGTAACAACTTCATCCAAGAGGTGAATAAGACCTTTCTGGAATGATGCCTTCTCCATGATTGTACTTTTTCGCTCTGTTTGTCTCTTATCCATCATAATGATATCAAGGATGTCTTTCGAATCATTTTCCATGATAGTATACGAGCAATATTGGGCGCAAAACCCGGCGAATCCATTCTTCCGTCACCTGTTACAATAAAAGGAGGGAGTCAAACTTTCCTTACATTGGATTTTTTTCTTCAAATCCCCACACATCCTTGCATGATTTTGTTAAATATATGATTACATAGCAGTATTTTCATCAGAACCAATCAACAGAATGGTCACTTGGTACAAATTTGTAAAAACAATAGATATCCATTTCACTGTTATTCTATTGTAATTCAAAATAGCTGCACCATAAATTCCTCAGGAGACAAGTGAATAACAGGTTAATAAATACACAGGGTCAACAGTACAATTAAAAAATCATTATTGAACGTCACCAACCCAGGAACACAAGCTACATAAAATTTCCTTTCAAACATTTTATGATAAGGCAGTGATAGACCCTGCTAATAGCCTGTTTCACAGGGCTAATAAAAATTGTCAGACTTCACGCAGTTGCAATCATAAGCACATATCAGGTTTTCTCAGCAAAAAGGTTGTGTAATAGTTTAGTGTAATTTCTGCCTGTGTTATCTACTGTGAGTAGAGAACTTAGAGTAAACCATTGATATAACTTTAACAATGACTTCAGATTCACAACATTTCATATATTTTTATCCAAGATGATATGTGTTCCAGTCCATACATTCACACAAGACATTAAAAAACATAGAGTAGACTTCAAAATTATGGTAATCACAGCACTGTGTAAGGACATGAAAATCAGGCCCTGTAACCTGTGTATAAAGTACTGAAAATAAGTCCTGTATGACAGCTCACTGTGAAATTCTTTGTGACCATTATAGAAGGGTTGTAACATAAATGTGTGTAAATTCATCAGTAATCAACATATGTAAATTACTCACCAAGGATAACAATATCTTTATCCTTGTATTTCTCCAACATTTGCTGCTGGTGTATACCCCAAAACTGGTCTACACTAGGAATTAGATAGTGCCGTTGTATCTTATGAAAGGTACTAGGACTGACTAACTTTAAGTTCAACATTCGAGCAAATAGTGAAATCTTGCGAAAATTATTCCCAGACATTAATATTGCTGCAGATGTCAAAAGGTCCCCACTATGTAAACGCCTCTTGAGAATTGGCTGTGAACACCATTTGTACTCTAAATGGCCAGCAGGGCAGACCTCATGAACAGGAAAAAAAGGTGAATGTATTACTTGAAAAGTTTTAAGTTTCCTGTCAGGGCTAACTGTAGCCTGGCATACTGTTGTGTAAAATGTCAGTTTTGAGGGTCCTCCCCAAGGAAGAAACAATCAAGAACAAATCATTTCTGCATCATTATTGTAATTCCATCAACATCTTAATGCTATGGCTGTTTAAATCTTGTCAACTATGATCTAATATTCCTAAAACTGATTATCAATGCTTTTGCATGTTTGTATGCCTGATGTCACAAGGTGGAATTTGAAAGAACTGAGGATAAGTGCAAACATATTTTACCTTTTTTTCGTAAGAGTAAATATATAGGTATTCATGCAAAGTTCAGTCACAGTATCAACTTCATGTTACAACAACATATATATGAGTACTAGAGACATACCCATTTTAAATACACAGCAGATCCTACAGATTCAGTTGAGATGGACAACTTTTCATTACACTTGGAGTCACTACAAGTAGACTTGATTGAAGTTTCAGCTAGCAATATTAACTGCTGTAGGCTTATCAGACAGAATTCATCTTGGAGTACGTTGTCTGCATCAGCGTCACTCTTTATCCTCACCAAACCAGAGCCCAGTGATTCTTCTGCTTCATCTACATCATCCAATCCTTCTTGGTCATCATCCTCATCGTCATCATCATCAATGTCAGAGTTATCTGATTGCAAGTCTTCTAGATTGATGCCATGTGGTCTGTCAAATTGTAGTCATTTTCAAAATTAGCAATGTGGAATAATTTGCATGTAAATATCTCCAAATCAAACATAATTGTAGGTAAATGGCCCATTGCAAGGTACATCAAATCTCATTATGCAGTAAAATTGATATAATGGCAATTCATATTTCATAGGCAACCACCTTCAATGCAAGTTCCTTTAGTCACAGACATAAGCCATCATAGCTTTCCATGTGATTTTAAGAGTTAATATAAAAATTCACATTTTCATGACATGACACATCTGTAAAGCAAATATTACAGGGATGCCTGCAACCATTTTCAATTTTGTACAGTTGATGGACAACTTTGGAATGTGCTCAAATCAAGCCAACATACTCCACAGCCGTATTACATAATATGACAATGGAACATAAGGATGACTTTACTAATGTTTGCGTACAAGCTGGGGACATTGACATCACCTGATTGTGCCAACATACAGTATCTGGTCAATATTTTCTGCATATTCAAACATTTACTTACAGAAGTGTGAAATTTACACTTGGCTCCATTGGTTCATAATCAGGATCCTCATGATCAAATAGGTCAGCAGCCTCATCTTCATCATAATCAATCGTAACATCTATACTCAAACTAGAGATTATAACAAATAAACAATTACTAAAAAATGCAATGCCATACACACTGAAAATTTAGCAAAGAGTCGATGCTTTCATAAAAAGAGAGTAATCTTTACATTTTTGCTACTTTGGTGGTTCTGTAAATGTAATAGCACATGATAATTCATTTTGATCCAGAGTAAATACTACACTACTATAAACCAATTATTCTATAAAATTTACAGATTTGGCAACCTCATACATGTATGTCATTGAAAAGAAGATTGGTCAATCAATATCATGCAAATTATTTCTCAATAAGTTTGTAACACTAGGCTACTCATAACCAAATGATCCAAAAAGAACTTACTCAAAAGGATTGATAAACGATTCAGATAATGTCTTTCTTTTTCTTGTTGGTCTTGTACTGTAAAAAGAGAATAAGAATGCATAAACTATGTTATTTAAGTCACCAAACATGATACAACAGAGTTAAAATTATTATACATTATTATTATTATCATTGAGTACGGCTGAAATACTGCATGGCCATTTTAACAGTATTTATAAGTACGGAAAAAGAAATAAAATGTGTTTCTAAGGCCAAAGAAGAAATGAAAAGTGTGTTTATGGTAACCTGAAAACCATAGAGAAACCCGCCAACCCTCGACTTTTTTTTGCATTTTCCAAAATTTCAACCAAACTTTACAAAATCTTAGCATATTTTCACATCATTTGCCAACAAAAACAGAAAATATACAAATCAAATTTTCTCAGACCTACATAGTACACACCCTTAGTTTAGGGGCACATTACAAGAATCACACTTTTTTGGACATGAAACCTAGCCACCTTTCCTAGACTTTGTATCTTCATTTCCAAACAATTCTTAACTATGGTGAAACTGCTGTTATTCTGCAATGAAAAAGAAAACTAAAACGTTTTCCCAAACACACCTAGTGATATTTTAAAAGGCATGTTACACGAAATACCTTTGTTTGTTGTTGTTGTTCGTGAGGGAGGGAGGGGTGATTTCTAATAACATACAAAAGCAAAATATGATTCCTATACCTTGCCATTTCATCATTTTCTGTCAGATATGATTTTTTGGACGGCAATTCTTCAACTCCTGACATAACAACATCTCTGGAAGACAAGAAAAGTAAAGCACATACATAACATGGAGAGTTTTGATTGTGTACTAACGCTGGTATTTGTACAATCAGAGAAATAATAACAAGAAATCATGTTTAAATTAAAGACATTACTCACCCTTGATCAGATAATATTGAAGAAACCTCTGACATCTCTGACAATATACCAGTAACTTGATGGACTGCTGGTGTTGACGTTGTAGGCTTATTTTTCCAGTGTGTTCTGTAAAGAGAAAAATGAACATAACTATTTCTTAAGTATTTTTGATGGTATCTGGTATTACTTGACTCATTGTCTCTTCCTGAATTTTTCAGTGAAGTCAGGATGAAAGACTTCTCTTACCTATGATCAGATAAAGCTGATGGTTGACTGGAAATTTCTGGCGGTAGTGCTGGGTCACTCAGCTGTAACATGCTTGTGGATGGGCCTGCATCAGCTACTGGTAGTGCTGCACTTGCTTTTTCTCTATGCTTGTGGTAACTACAGATAATTTGGGACAAAAGTGATACATATATAAAACTATGTAGAGGGAAAAGGCCCAAATCATATTTGATTGGACAAGTCTTGTACGACGAAGGTTCACAAGTGATCACGGACTATCTGATAACATATTACCACACAATATTTACGCGGACTACTAGTACACGTTGGAAATTCGGTCACAGTTTACAATTCAAAGGGCCATAGGAAGAAAGCGCCTTCACTTTCACGGAGACCACGTTTATAACTGTGAAAAAAGGCCAACACTCTTTGAGCGACTAGCGACTGGGCAAACCCGTCTGATGGCAAATCGTCGAGGACGTTGGCAAAATAAGCACAATGAGCTGATACTACGATGCCAAGCTAAACAAATACATGTCCGTAACATCACTGATCCGACAGGCATCTAATCCCTCGTCGTCGATAGCGCTTATCTTGAATTGCATTTCATATTAACCAAATTAATCTGCACTGTACATAAGCAATGATACTGGAAACACCGTACATGTACATATCTACGTTTCTCTGTACCCACTCACCAGTCACTCACATGATTGACTTACCTATTGATCAATAGACCAGCCAAATCAGGATTTGAAAGTCCGGTTTCCTCGAGTAGGTCTTTCCATTGTTCGATGTAGCGCCCAATATAAACTTTATGGCGAGTAGTTAGCATATTTTGCATCTGTACCCGTCTCTTCTTCGTCGAAGAAGTCAAAGTGGGCCGTCCGCGACGCTTTTGCATGGGCGACGCCATATTTGTTTGTGAAGTATTAAATGCGCATGCTCAGATCGTTGGCGATTCAAATCGGTTGATGACGATTATAGATTTTTCGTTTGCCCAAACAAAAAAGATTTATTTCTTAATATCTTAGTGTAGGTTTAACGCTCGCTGTCGAAAAACTCCCTTTAGTCACAGTCCGGTAAGCATATTTACATACCTTGTTTTTTATTTCAAACAAGAATATCGAAAAAAAATCAAAAAGATACAGCTATTGTGCCTTTAAGGCTTATTTGGAAAATTGTCTATGCCTCCTTGTCTTACTTTATCTACAGCAAGCATTACTAACAATCTATTAGGCCGAGGCTAGAGGGGGGTCTACGTGCACCTCCCCCCCTCACCCCACAGGATAACAAACCTGTAATTTTCAGAAGCCTTGGGATCCCTAGAATAAGAAATGGGATTTTAACAGACAAAATATAGGGACTCAATAGCTGTTACGGTCATGTTTTGAAGGGTACCACAAAATCACGATTTTGTGACCCACGTGGATTTTTGTCAAACCTGTCTTCTTGTACGTGATCTGCTGAGCTTACTGTTTAACATGACCTAGGTTATGAGGTATCATTAGAAAGGTGATTTATTCTTCTTGAAAATGGTATATAGCAATATGCAATATCTTCTATAGTTTTCATGAAATAGGGCAATAATTTACCCCATACCCCAAAGTTTTATGTCACAAATTACTGTCAAAACTAATCTAAATTCCACCAATTATTTACCTATACATAATACAAAAGGCAATACTGTGTATTAACTTTGTGTTATTTGCTACAGGTACATGTTAGAAACTTGGAATAAACTTTTAACAGAAAAAATATTGGGATCCTGTAGCTGTAACAGTCATATTTTGAAGGGTACCGAAAAATTACAGTATTACTGACTCGCATTCGTTTTGTTAAACCTGTCTTCTTGTAAGTCTTCTGCTGAGCTTATTTTGAACATAACGAGGCCAATGGGGTACCATTAGAAAGTTAATTTACTCTTCTTTAAAATGATATGTTGCAATATGCAATATCTTCTATAGTTTTCATGAAATAAGATCAAAACTTACCCCATACGCCAACGTTTTATGTCACAAATTAACATCAAAACTAATCTCAAATTCTACAAATTATTTTCCTAGACACATTATAAAAGGCAATTCTTTGTATAAAATATATTTATTTGGTACAGGGACATGTCAAAAAATATGAGTTAGACTTTAAAGAGACAAAATATTGGTATTGAATGACTGTTACTGGCATGTTTTGAAGGGTACCGTGAAGTCAGAGTATTACCGACTCGCATATGTTTTTGTTAAATGTGTCGTCTTGTAAGTTTTCTGCTGAGCTTACTTTTTACCATAGCCTAGATTATGGGCTGCCATTGGAAAGACAATTTATTTGGCTTTAAAATGACATATTGTAATATGCAATATCTTCTATAGTTTTCATGAAATAGGACCAAACGTTACCCCATACCCCAAAGTTTTATGTTGTATATTACTGTCAAAAAAAAGTATTTAATTTCGATAAATTCTATAAAAAAGACAAACTTTGTATGAAACCTATTTTATTTGTTACAGAGACATTTCCAACTATGAAAGATACCATTAACAGGATAATTATTGTGATTTAATAGCTGTTAGCATCATAGTTTGAAGGATAGCAGGATATATATTGCTGAAACCCGTGCAATTTTATTAAACAAGTTTCCATGAAATTTATCTGCCAACCTTTATTTTATCCGTAACGCAGATTATAGGGTATCATTACAAAGCTTTTATCACTCTTTATTTTAGCATATGATAAAGTGCATTATCATCTGAAGTTGTAATGAAATGGCAAAAAAACTTACCCCAGCCCTTAGTGTTATTTGCAAACTACATCTGTTCGAAAACTTTGCAGTTTGCGAATTTGGGATATCGGGTAAGTCTGGTCCTATTTCATGAAAACTATTAAAGATATTTCATATTACAATATGTCACTTTAAGGCAAAATAAATTTTCTTTCCAATGATAGCCTATAAGATAGGTTAGAGTAAAAAGTAAGCTCAGCAGATGACTTACAAGATGACACATTTAACAAAAACACAAACGAGTGGGCAAGACTGAGACTTTACAGTACCCTTCAAAACATGACAGCAACAACCATTCATTCCCAATATTTTGTCTGTTAAAAGTCTTTCTAATATTTGTAACATGTCTCTGTAGCAAATAAAACAGATTTCATACAAATCATTGCCTTTTGTAGTATGTCTAGGTAAAAGTTTGGTAGAATTTGAGATTAGTAGTGATAGTAATTTGCAATATAAACTTAGGGGTGTTGGGTAAGTTTTGGTCTTATTTCCTGAATACTTAAGAAGATATTATATATCACAATATGTCATATCAAAGAAGAAAAAATTACCTTTCTAAAGATACCTCAATAGCCGGGTTATGTTAAAAAATAGGCTCAGCAGATGACTTATAATAAGACCGGTTTAACCAAACGTATGCGAGTTGGCAATACTGTGAGTTTGTGGTACCCTTCAAAATATGACTGTTACAGCTACAGCTTCACAATATTTTTTCTGTTAAAAGTTCGTTTCAAGTTTCTAACATGAACCTAAAGCAAATATACTAAATTTAATACAAATCATTGCCCTTTATATTATCTCCCGGTCAATAGTTGTCAGAATTTGAGATTAGTTTTGACGGTAATTTGGAATATAAAACTTTGGGGTATGGGGTAAGTTGTGGTCCTATTTCATGAAAACTATAAAAGATATTGCATATTGCAATATATTATTTTAAAGAAGAGTAGATTACCTTTCTAATGATGCCCAGCTTGCTACATTATGTTAAAAAGTATGCTCAGTAGAAGACTTACAAGAAGACAGGTTTAACAAAAATGTATGCGAGTTGGCAGTACTGTGATTTTGCAGTACCATTCAAAATATGACTGTTACAGCTACAGCATCTGGATATTTTTCTGTTAAAAGTTTATTTCAAGTTACTAACATTTACCTGTATCAAATAAAACAAATTTGATACAAAGCATTGCCCTTTGTATAATGTCTAGGTAAATAATTGGTAGAATTTAAGATTAGTTTTGACAGTAATTTGTGACATAAAACTTTGGGGTCTGGGGTACGGTTTGGTCCTATTGAATAAAAACTATAGAAGATATTGCATATTACAATATGTCATTTTAAAGCCAAATAAATTGTCTTTCCAATGGCAGCCCATAATCTAGGCTATGGTAAAAAGTAAGCTCAGCAGAAAACTTACAAGACGACACATTTAACAAAAACATATGTGAGTCGGTAATACTCTGACTTCAAGGTACCCTTCAAAACATGCCAGTAACAGTCATTCAATACCAATATTTTGTCTCTTTAAAGTCTAACTCATATTTTTGACATGTCCCTGTACCAAATAAAATATATTTTATACAAAGAATTGCCTTTTGTAATGTGTCTAGGAAAATAATTTGTAGAATTTGAGATTAGTTTTGATGTTAATTTGTGACATAAAACGTTGGCGTATGGGGTAAGTTTTGATCTTATTTCATGAAAACTATAGAAGATATTGCATATTGCAACATATCATTTTAAAGAAGAGTAAATTAACTTTCTAATGGTACCCCATTGGCCTCGTTATGTTCAAAATAAGCTCAGCAGAAGACTTACAAGAAGACAGGTTTAACAAAAACGAATGCGAGTCAGTAATACTGTGATTTTTCGGTACCCTTCAAAATATGACTGTTACAGCTACAGGATCCCAATATTTTTTCTGTTAAAAGTTTATTCCAAGTTTCTAACATGTACCTGTAGCAAATGACACAAAGTTAATACACAGTATTGCCTTTTGTATTATGTATAGGTAAATAATTGGTGGAATTTAGATTAGTTTTGACAGTAATTTGTGACATAAAACTTTGGGGTAAGGGGTAAAGTATTGCCCTATTTCATGAAAACTATAGAAGATATTGCATATTGCTATATACCATTTTCAAGAAGAATAAATCACCTTTCTAATGATACCTCATAACCTAGGTCATGTTAAACAGTAAGCTCAGCAGATCACGTACAAGAAGACAGGTTTGACAAAAATCCACGTGGGTCACAAAATCGTGATTTTGTGGTACCCTTCAAAACATGACCGTAACAGCTATTGAGTCCCTATATTTTGTCTGTTAAAATCCCATTTCTTATTCTAGGGATCCCAAGGCTTCTGAAAATTACAGGTTTGTTATCCTGTGGGGTGAGGGGGGAGGTGCACGTAGACCCCCCTCTAGCCTCGGCCTAATAGATTGTTAGTAATGCTTGCTGTAGATAAAGTAAGACAAGGAGGTATAGACAATTTTCCAAATACGCCTTAAACAAAATTATTTATAGAAAAATATATAAAATTAAATCATAACATTAGACAGTCGTCAATAATCTATTTACTTGAAGGAGAAAATGGCAATATGACTATGTGTGCACGTTTTCGAGTCTTCTTTTTAAGGCTGTGCATTAGTTCATTGCATAACAATAAAATGCCCATTCACGATATACCAATGTAGCAAAACTTGCTATTATAGTGACTAGAGACAATAATGCATGGTAAATACCCAATTTTGACATTTGTTTTCTTCTTCAGCACATTGCAATTAGTAAATAACATCCATAAATGTGTTTGATTTGCTTCATAAGGAGGAAACAATAGGTATCGTATTTTCTTCCGGTTAAAAATACTGAATTACCAGAAAAAATCGATTTAAAGTTATCCAATTCTATGACGTCATATTTTTTTACTAAAACTTTATGCATTTTAGAAAGACCAGTATCTAAGCTTTCTAAAACTATAAGGTATATGGCTTTTCAAGCCAGTTTACTTCATCAAGGAAAGAATGTTGTACCCCTACCCCTAGCTTTTGCACACCCCATACAGATACACACAATTCAAAATTGACTCAAGAGAAGTAGTGTATAGTTAAATATCTAATGTTAACACTTTTTTTCTTGTTTAATATGTGGGAATAAATAATTCAAACACAAAAAGCTGTCAAAATTTTGCTTAATAACAAGTAAATCACAATTGTTACATGGTATTTTGGGTAAAAAATTTCAAAATTGTCAAAAAAATTCATTTTAAAGTCGTCCTATTCTATGTACACAAATTAATTTTGCTAAAGTTGGTGTTCCTCATAAAGAGTAGAATCTCAGCTTTCCAAAAATGTATAGTTTGTGCTATTTCATGCTAGTTTACTCAATGTAGGGGAGGATATAGTACCCCTTACCCTTACCCATTTTTCGCCATTTTTTGCGGTACATGCAAATCAAAAACCAGCCCAGATAGGTAGTGCATCCCAAAATATCCAATGTTAACATCTTTTTTCTTGTTCAGCAGGTCCTAAAGAAAAAAAATACCCAAGAGTAGGGATGTGGGGGGGGGGTGCATGGTGGGCCCCTCCAGCCCACGGACTATTCGGCCTTCCATTTCTTTATTAATATGTCTCTGATACCATTGAAATCTATCCCTGTTCTCCATCAAAGGGATCTTCCATAAGGAAAATGTTTCCCGCCGAATCTGTTATCTCTGATCGATAAATAGTGTATAGGTAATTCTGAGTGTCTAGCCCCCTATTTAAATCGAGTTTAAGTATATCGGTCAATTGGCTTATCTTATATTCATTCACGACTGGCTCCATTGGAACTGTCCTTATATACTATACTAAAATTTTTTAAAAGAAAAAATAATTATTCTATAATGGGTCATCAAATCCACTATAATATTTTTGGCAGCATTTATTTGTTTATATATCTCGCCTAATCTTTGTAAGTCGACTAGTTCTTCCGCATCTTGAATTTCTGGATTATTATGCGCAGCACAAAATAAACCTCTCAACAGTGAAAGAAAGAGCACGTTTATTTAAGCGCGGTTTAAATGCTAAGAATTCTATCTTACTACCTTTCCGGATATTACGAGGTACAATAGCAGGATTTTCTCTGGCTGGTAATGGACTCACTGCTTTAAAACCGCAGTCAATTTCTTGAACCATATCAATACATGTAGCGAAATCGGCCCCTCTTTTAAACCGAAATTTAAAATACTTTATCTGTGCCCCGCTCCCTCGCTTCTGATACACTTTAGATGGATTGTAAAATCCGATAGGATTCTTGGAGTGAGCGGCCAGGCTTGCAGCATAACTTTTAGCAGTGCTTGCATCGAAACTTTCACCTAAGGTACGGAATACTATCAGATCGGTAAACTTTTGAAGACTTTGTTGCCAACGGACACACATTTCATCGCATGTAGCTGGATCTTTAGAACCATATTTAGGTCTGATGTTGAAAACTACTTCTAGCTCACTGTCTACGTATATGAAAGGATCTACCAAAAATTCGTCAAATATGAGTTTGCCGTCACTGATTCGAATTTCTCCGGTTTCAAGTATTTTTATTGCATCTGAAATAGAAAGGATTGTCATTGTCTTATCGCATATATCTTTACGAAAAATAATTTTAAAAAATGTTTTCTATGATATAGTATACCAAAATGTCATACATATTCATAAATGGTCCAACTGGAAGTGGTAAGAGTTACGATGCAGTAAATTTGGCTGCGCTCACGTACCAGAATTTGACACTAGTTTTTCTAGCAACATTGCCGACTTTTATAATGGGAAAGTTTCGATCGCCGATTTTCAGAATCAGTTTATAGAACATACGCTTAGTTTACAATGTCAGGCTGGGAAAGACCCTTCGGAACGCTACATTATTTGTGACTCTTCCATAATTCAACATCTAACTTTTTCTAGAATCCGTTCCCACGTTTCCGTGGCAGCGGAAGAAAAAAAGATTGTTTCTAGAGCATTTGACCATTTACATAGTTTCATTATCATATTCAAAGATATGCCTTGGGATTATTGCAGGCAGAATGTGTTGACTCGAGCCAGACAATATGAAATAGCCGCCTTAAAAGAACTAGAAGAGATTCATAACGAGTTCAAACAGACTTTCTTAGAAATTTGCAACGACTACAGACTTTCATGTTTGATCATTAGTTTCATTAGTTATCCTCTTACGCCTGACGTTCTCAAGAATATATTTAATCCAACAATGATACCGAGACAGTCGGCCAGTAGATTTCCCACGAGCTTTTGACTTTGGAATTGCATGGAGCGGCGGCAGCCAGGGATTTTTAATAGACGGTTTCAGCAAGGAGGAACTTGAAAAAGCTTACTATCCACCTAACCAAGAACAACTAGAACAACCTCGAGTCTCGCTCAAGAACCTAAACAAACTTCTTAATGCTCCGTTTGACTTACAGGCACTTGATATGATGAAGGGGCAAGACTTTAAAGTTACTTGTCTATGGCTCATGTCAGTTGTGTACATTATACTTCAGCCAGAACTTATAGATAAAGCTGAAAAAGGGGGACTCGAAAGAACAGCTCATAACAACATGAGAAGTCGCTTTGAAGATCTTGCAAACTTAATATGTTCAGGAACCGAGATACCACATCATCCACATACAGCCGAAAAAGATGCAATAAGTGAACATTACTTACGACAGTACATGATAAATACTTGGCCAGGTGGTTGGAAGCGGGGTGGTAAACTGACACTTTCGGCTTTCAAGAAATTAAGACTTCTTCCATGGTACTTATTGAATAACTTTCGTAATTACTTACGTTAGTACTTACGTTAGTACTTACGTTAGTACTTGACAAGTACCAGCACAGGAACTTACGAAGTTCTAATAACATTTTCCTCTGGCTCCCAACTATTGAAACTTTCTGGATAACCGCGCCATTTTATCAGATAATATTTCTTTCCTCTAATTTTTTTCGTCTTCAAAATTCGTTCTACTCTGTACACCTCGTCGGCTCCAGCAGCACTCTGCAGTTCATCGGAATAGAAAGTGCCGAGTATTTCCTCTCCATTCAGATCTTTTATTTTGTAAACTGGTGGCGTTCCCAAGCCAGCTGCGTACACCACTTTTGAAACTACGAAAATCTCCTCTGTCCAATTTGGTAAATATCCTTTCTTGAAAGTGGTCTTGTATTTTGTAATTCGGACCCGTTCTCCCGGCTTGAATTCAGGATTAGCTCCCATGGCTGCCAACTCAGGGTAAAGTGTATAAAATGCCTGCCAATCGTTGTCCTCTGTTACGTCGACGGGTTTCATTTTGATACTTCCGTGTACAGTGTTGTTGTAATTCTCGAGAAGTTGTGGTAGAATGGGGAGCCAGGAACGTGTCTGTCTGTATGTAAAGTATTTCCACATCATCGTCTTGAGGGTCCGATTAAAACGTTCAACGACGCTAGCTTTTTTGTCACTGTAGGTGTGAAACCAGTGAATTCCCGCCTCCTCCAACCATTTCTGCATTTTTCGATTAGTAAATTCCCGCCCCTCATCTGTCTGAAGTTTGTCGGGTTGCCTCCCGGATTTCTTAATTATGTCTTGTAGCGCCTGTAACGTGTGTTCAGCCGTTTTTGACTGTATCGGCCTGGCCCATGCATATTTACTGAGTACATCGATTACTGTTAGCATGTATCGAATGTTACGATTCTCTTTTGCGAATGGTGAAGGGAATTCCACGAGATCAGCCTGCCAAAACTCGTCTATCGATGTTACGAAAACGCGCCGGCCCCTTCGGAACGCGCCACGAGTACGAGGTACCGGTTTATGTAGATTATAAGTTAGCTGAGTTTTTAACCACTCCTGCACCTCTTTCTTAGTAACGTGGAGTCCGCTGGCGCGTGCTGCGTCATATAATTTTTGTACACCTCCAAAACCAGTTTTCGGGTTGTAATATAATTCTCTAAGAGTACCTTCGGTGTTGCCTTCCATGATTAGCTATATTAAATGAAAAATTGTATGTCGTACGGATGCCGTAAATGAAATACTAGTTTACTGAATGGTGTATTTTTTAATTGCTGATTAGGTCCGTGACCTCCCGTTCTGACACCTCCATTCCATATTCTTTTATAATAGTCTTGTTGTCTGTCTTGCTGGGTGTGTAAAAAGTACTAACATCTGTATGTTTTCCCTAAATGGTTTACTAATACGAGTATATTGTTGAGTCAGAACCCAGACAGATAATCCGTCGTGTCTTGCGCTGAAACCAAGTTTGACTAAAACGTCACTGCGCTTCTTCATATCTTTGGATGAGGCGCAGTCGTCGAGGATTATTATAAAAAGTGTTCGTGCCAGCCAATTCCTTATGCACGAAGGCTGGTGTATCATCCACAGCATCGAGTCCGACCGGAAACACAAACACGTGGTCATCAGTGAAAATGAATCTTTTATTATACGTTTTATTGTTCATGAATGTCGGACAAATGAAAACTACGTCTCTAGTTAAATTTCCCTAAGTACGGACCGGTGAGGAGATCCATTACATATTCAGTTTTACCCAAATTTGTCGTTCCAGTTATAATCATGTTGAATGGTACAGTTGCATACATCGGATCTATATACTGTACATAAATGTAATGAATATTGCTAAAGATAACAAACCAATTTTGCCGTATTCGTGAATAGGGTCTGCGCCGGTCACAGCTGCTGCCTTCCGTTCCCGTTCCGAAGGCGATAGGGGAATCTGACTCGTGTCATTGTGAGGTGGCCCTCCGGAGCCGTAACCATAGGGTTCCGAAGGGGGGCTCGTCCTGCCACTTCACGGGATCCTCTTCCCCTTCCATCTCATGTATAGCACTTTCTCGAACTTCCGTGTTTATATCACCGTTCACCCCGAAGACCATAGATTCTGTTGCGTATTGCAATTCATTATTATAACCTGCGATTGCTGGGCCTGAAAGAATGACCATTTTAGACGGCAAGAGAAGTAAATTGGGTGAGACTGCCATATCAAGTTTGACACCAGTATTCATTATTGTGTCTTGGTATCGCCTATAACTGATTACTTTGTCGGTATTACGAATTTCATCTTCGAGGAGAACGCCGAATTCTTTTCGGACTTGCTCTGCACTGCCAGTATCGCCCACTATGGTACTACGAATATTTGCTTGTGCGCCGAGTATGCAATATACGTAGGCTTCAAGGCTTTCATTCAGGCGGGCTAGGCCAGCCTTTGTTAGACCCGAATCTCCCGTCAGAGGAATGAAACTATTATATTGCCCCTCTGATCCATCATTTCGGAAGATATAATAATGTGGTCAGTCTTTGTCGGGCAGTACATGTTTTTTCTTTCCAAAAATTGTATGTGTATAGAAAACGCCTCCGTCGGCGGAGAGGAAAAAGTCGTGACCATTGTATACAGCAGAAGGCTGACGAACAGGCCCATGATTAGTATAATATTCATAACCATAACCAAGACCTTTATTTTGGCCTTTTCGATATCGAAAGTCGGACTTCGTTGGGCTTATATTTCCAAATTCTGTACATAGAAGTTCATATTGGACGAGATTGTATGGATTGTTGACCTCTTTGAATACAGTGTCGTCTGGAAGTGCAACACCCTTTTCATGAAGGATCCTACGTATTGTAAAATATACATGGAAACGGCAGAATGATCGTATTTGTGGCGGAAATTTCCCTTCGGAACCGAAGAGATGGGCGAATGATATACCACAACCAGTCATGCTGCACCATACAGCGAAATTTAATTGCTGGTCCCAATATTTCATGTGCGGGCCGCCCAGCCATATATTACTTTCTTTCGCTGATCGATGAGTGATTACGTTATCTTTGAACACATCCCTTGGATGGAAAGTAAATTTATCTGTCGGCGTTACATAATTTCCAAGTCCATGAGAATAGGTTTTACTCCCCGTTAGGTTTGGAAGGAATATCAGCATGCTGTACTGTCGGTACGCTCGTCTTATTCAATTGAAAAGCAACTGGGAATAAGTCTGTACTCATTATTCGTGTTTCTATATACAGATAGATTTTAATGGAGGAGGATTTTCTATATTTTCTCGTCATATTCCAGACCATGTTAATACTATATTTCGGATCAGGTTTAAACGAATTTTTATTTTTTACTAAGAATAGATAACATACTGCAAACAATGGAGAATTTAATAAAGACATCGGCAGCGGCAAATACGACAGCGGCACTACCTTCGGTGCCTTCGGACGCTCGATCCATAATAGAGACGAAACGTGAAAAAATACTCTGTGTCATCGCAAGTGGTCAAAGTAAGTTATTTTTTGGCAAGGAGATTTCAGTTACTGACGTAGAAACGTGGAAAGAAGAGACTGTAATTAAAGCCTTCAAAATGTACGAAGCGAAATACAGTTCTCTTATAAGTGATAATATCACTCAAAGTTTCATAGATCTAGGAGCCCGCGCAATCAGTCAGGTAGTTCCAATCGATGATCGAACAAACTATGCCACTGATCTTAAAAAGGATTTTATACTAAACAGTGAAATAAAACGATTATCAGGACGGATAGCCTACACATGGGGGCCCATACTTGCTGTACTTTCCACCGGTTTAATTACGGGTAAACATTTAAATTTTAAAAATATCGGCGTAATATAATACCCGAAATTAATGGATTCAACTTCGCAAGCACCAACTCAGCAAACGGCTCCGCCAGGGGCCCCGCCGACTCCGTCACAACAACGAGACCTCCTACCCTCCGGAACCCTACCGGAACAGAGCGCAATATAGAGAAAATTACGTTACCGACTAAGCATCCAGGGAGAGTGGAAGCCGGGAAGAGATTAGCGGAATGGAACAGGCAAAACAAGGAGAGGAAACAAAAAGCAATGATTAATGCCGTGAGCATGGCTGAAGCAAACTGTATAGACCCCTTTCGGGACGTACCGCCTACGACGAAAGAACATTGTGATGGCTCACGCGATAGCTGGTATAATAAATGTTATCTTGTTTTAGGAATTGTTGGAGTTTCATTGACTGCATTAGGGCTATATTGGGACGTGCTCGGCATATTTGTCCAGTTCGGAAAGATGAGCAAAATCAGAAAGCGAAAAAAACAGAGCCCGTAGCGGCTCCCTCCAGAACCCCTACCAGAACGGTTCCGATAGGGGAACCCAGCTCCTCTACATTGTATGAGATGGATTAACTCCGTAATTATTTTATTTTTCTATTTTATATACTTGTCAGCAATCATGGATACTAAAACAGTTGTAAACACAATGTATGATGGTATTGTCATCGCAGGACTAGCGATGGGATATCTCATGATCTCTAGCAAATTTCTAAAATAGAAAATGGGCGATCCAAGTCGTCCAAATTTCTCTCGATTGGCAAAATTAGGTGGTGCGACTGCTGCCGCGGTTGCAACAAAAGATGTCCTTGAACAGAAAAATATTATTCCTGCAGAACCTTATACTTTGTAATGTATATACAACATACAACGATGATCATTTGGATCGACAGCAAAACAGGTGAACCAGTTACTGTTAATTTCAACCCTTCAATTGACATGACACAGTTTACTAAAATAAGACTTTTACAGTGTGGACTATATAATTCATGGCATAACATAACGGTGTCGAATAATGTACTAAAATATCAAGAAGGAAACGACCCAAAAAATAAGACGACAAAATCAATACGTCCGGGTAACTACAATATTGATACCCTCAATAAAGCGATAGGGATGCAGCCAAAAATCAATTTCGAAAAACATCTGCCCACAAACCGCGTTTATCTAACACTGGCTAGAAATGTTAAAGTCTATTTCAATGCCACAGGTAGCTTCGCCAACGTCGTCGGCTTTTCAGATAGAGGAGATGACAACCCCGTGTCAAAAAGTACTATGAGTCCAGGTCGAGCAGATTTCTTAACAGTCACTAAATACGTGGTTCATTCAGATGTCGTAGACGTTACTGGAAATTATGTTTCATTTGGCTCTGGCGTCGGAGGATACATACAGGGGAAAGTATCGGACTGTTTACAAATACTTCCCGTTCAGGATACAAAAGAAATAAGTGAAAAGGTCACCTATGATTTTAAAAACGGGGGCGCAATTTCCACGCCATTGAGAAAAGGCTCAGATTACATGAGTTTAATGCGTATTTGGATAACTGATCAGGATGGAAACATAGTTAATTTCAATAAGTGGCCAACTAGCTTTTGTATTGAATTGCTGTAGCTAACCCTATCAGCGTAGCGCCCTGCCGGTGTAACATAAACCATCCCACAACCAATCCTCCAGCAATATAAATCATTTCATATTTCTTTTGCTCAGGACTGGGCTGGTAATAATCTGAGAATTGCGCTAACGCTTGCGCTGGCCCTGACGCAGAGTTGGCCACTGCTTCTGCTTCTTCCAGGATTTCTGCATCTGTATCTCTTAATTCAACTGCAGCATGCGCGTCCTTTGCTTGATTTTCTGTTTCCCAGTCAGCCTGTAGTAATCTTTTTCTGACCAGACGTTACGATCATGTTCAATTTTTCTAATGCTTTATCATGTCGGACCCTCTCTTCAATAAGAGCGTCACCATTCCCGCTAAGCTTTTGTCCGATAATATTTCCTCCTGTGAATGCCGTTGCATTTAATACAGCACCGAGAACTGTCATTCCTATAGCTGAAGCCATGATGTGTATTGTATATTACAAGGTATTATTTATTTTCACTGTATATAGGTCCCTACGGAGTATGTCTGTCCAAGTAACTTCGGTCTAGGTGCAATTCACGTACAAAATCTCGAGCTCGAAGATCTGAGTGATGTTAAAGTTAACAATAATACTAAGATAGCAGGTAATCATAATAAGGATTACATCCTTTATTATAAGGACCGCGAGAAACTTTTGTCTTAACCTCTGCCGCGGTGCAAACGCACGAGCATGCTGTAGAATTTTCCGAACTTAAAGACATCGATGAGTTCATAATTGACGCCACAAAGGCTTCAAATGATCCTACTCCTTTTGCTCTGACATGGGATTCGGATAGTCAGAAATTCATGCCTTATAATGTACCGCATAACATCTTAGATATATTGGATAGTGAAATTAGAGGTGGAGTTACTGAACTGCCAGGAACTCCAAATGTTATTTATTTCGATAGCAATGTTAACAAATATAAGTTGTTAGATTTTCGTCGTTGGCTTACTCCTAAGAATCCATACATTGCACTTCTTGGTATACCGATTCACCTTAAAATTAGTCCTCTTAATACAATAATGAAGGCAGATAATACACTGCGAAGGTGGATAAATAATGGGGAGAATTATTGTTCATATACAGCTAGCGGAGTTCCAGTAAGATTATTTTGGGACACAACTTTAAAGAAACTGGGTTGAAAAGTGACGGTGATGAGGCAGCTGAATTAACTTTACAGACAGTAAATCAACAGATGACTGATAATATGAAAATACTTCAACATGGTACAGTTCTCATTAGATGTGTAAAGTTAGCTACAGGAGACGAGTTTGATGATTTGGTTGGATATTACGCTATGAAAACAGATAACAGAACAACTTGTGATATTATCATAAATATTGATAAAGACCGAGGAGGGAAATGAGTATTGAATGTTTTGTTGGAGGGAATAGAGTAGAATCCCTCCCCGACTCTGGAACTACATTTGTACGTAAAGATAAAAGTGTGAATACTTTAGATATCAGTGTTATTTATCTAAAACGACTCATTTTGTTTGAAGTAATGGTCTTCCGCCACATTTTAAGTTCAGAGGAAATTTCTAAAATTTTATCTATCGGGTGAACAAGTTCGTACTGATAGGAACTCCGAGTTCAGAAAAACCTACTGGAAATTCAGACCTCAGTTATGCAGTAGGAAAAAAATTCACATCAGCTGGACTCCGGTTCTGCTTCTGTCGACCGGCCGGCCGGACTGACAACATGAGGTAAAAGCTTCTTTATATAGACTGCACATGGAATTTCCCATACACCTTCGGAACGTGTTTATACATGTTGTGTGTTTAGGTCAGACAGAACAAGTTTCTCCACTACCAGCTCAGTGGTCCGTCCGGGTTGCTATGTTACTGTACTGACATGTAGCGACATGTTCTGGGTCATCTGTAAATAGTAGTGACTCAGGGGCCTCTTCCACGCATGCGCAAACGCGTAAGGGGGATTACCCCTTCGGGGATTACCCATCTGACTTAGTGGGGACTCCCCTCTTCCACACATGCATGTAAGAGGGGATTCCCTGTAGTTATTTTTGAATAAAATTTGTTATTTTCGTCTGAAAATCCATATTTATCTAACTACTTCTTTGAACCTACAATTTACTACTGTCAAACCATAGCATAAAACGTTATTCATCCAACGATCAATGATTAAGTCATTGTTACTACCAATTTATACCTTTGGATCATACTCCCTACCCGCGATCTGCTGAAAGGTGAGGTCGACCAGTGTGTTTTTCAGAGTGGAACGTCAGACGTTCTCGTTGTTTACTGAATGTCAACAAAATAACATAAACAAACTAAAATTGGCATGCGAATAAAGCATCTGTTGACTGTGAAGAGAAAATGTACGCAATGTTAGTGGTAGACCTCTCCCACTGGCCGAGTTGGTCGGCACTGGCCAAGCTCGTAACTGGCAGACCTCTCTGGTTACCGGCTGGTGTCCTAGCCCTGTGTGTTCCTGGCATTATACGGCCTCCCCATATACTCTGGGAACATACAGCATTGTATGTAGGGCTAGGCGGGTCCATCAAAGTCGCCAAAAACTATGAACAGTCTGCGCGCTGCGCTTGTTGTAAAAGTGTCTCCGCATTTTGTGTATCGAAACAGCTAAATTGTTTGTTTAGAAGCCAATTTTCCCAGGAAAGATGCATTATATATTCAGTAAAACGTCATGAAACAAGAAAGATATGACAATGTAGAGGTTAGCACAACAAGAGAGTGTGAAATATTGGGGTCGAAACGGACAGGAGTCGAGGTGACTTACTCCGAGTCCTACTGCAGCTAATATTATGAGCTCTGTCTCAAAAAATTTCCAATCTTTAAGTGGAAGCGCAAACGGTGCGCGTCTGGGCCATGTCCAACATGCGCTTCCACCGGAAATCTGGAGATTTTTGGAGACAGAGCTCACTCTTCTTTTGTTCAGTTGTCGCTTGATTCTTCGCTATTCGTTCAGCCCTTTACCCAGTGAATGTAAACCTTTACCATTGGCATCACATTGCCTTTGACTGTGCATTCGAATCCAGCTTAGAATACCTGGGCCAGTCCAAACATTCAATAATTGTTGTATTTTTAAGTATCTTAAGGAATGCTCTTTCCCCTATATATTTCCTCTTTGTCTACATATAATATATTTGAAGTTTTTCTATGGGCCTGGGTGAAAGAGATTTTATTAAAACATTATATGTTAATATTATAGTATTCTTGGGAGTTTGAAACTAAATCTTGGCAAATAAATATAAAGTTCACGAGCAATAATTTATGTTTATCGAGCATATCCTTTGAAAAAAAATTAATCAGAAAGTCGGCCATGCTGAAGGGGTAAGCCTAATTTATGTTTCATAATCATCATTGTACCAAGTTCCCATGTCTTATGGTTTGCGATTCACTCAGAATTTAATTCAGACGTGTGGCTGACTTTGCTGAGAATAAATCGACATGGAAGCATGAACAATCTTCATTTCCTGGCATGCTGTACTATCAAAACATTTTCAAGATTTCAGTGTGTTAATGCTCATGGTATGTTTTAATTCCCAATAACAATCAAAAGCTATGTTTCTTGTACCAAACTCAACTGAGAGAGACTTCAGTAACTATGAGCAGGTGGGTTGGGGGTTAATTGGTATACATGACATTGCCAAAGGAGACCCTCCCATCCCTTTTTTTCTCAAATTCTGCCCCGCCCTCAAGTCTGTATTCACAAATCAATGAAACCGTCCTCTTCTTAACATCAAGACGGAAATTCTCTGACATATTGGGTACGCAATTCTGTTTACATATTTATATAATAAATCTTGTAAATCGCAACATCAATGGTCTCCACGATTGGATTGAAAAATTGTGCTGCCTCATTTCCGTATTTAGCATAACATTAGCATACTATTTGCCTAAAATTTGAGTACCTGTCACAACTTTCCTAAATATGTCACTCTACGCAGTAGACATGATGATCACATGATGAATACACTCTCAAAAAGCAATCGAGAATAACAACTTTGTAAATACATGGAACTTCACTTAGTATCAAGTGAAGTTACATGTAGCATGAAGCCGGTCAGTTTTCTAGAAAAAAAATTCTTTGAAATTGAAACACTTTGTAAGAGTATTGACAATGATAAGTATTGAACTGTTTAATCCTTCAAAAACTACCGCAAAAATACAGAGTTGAAAGAAAAGTCACATTCCGAAGTGGCCTTCCTTATTTTGTTACATGTTTTGTAAGAGGGTAATTCTAACACTCAGCTAGCTGCCACATTTAATGGGCCTGTGGAGAACTCTGATTATAAAATACAATTTTATACACTTTTAATGGGGTCCAGTAGCTGTAAGTTTGATGAAATTTTAAAAATTGCAGTCTGTGCTATTTAAAGGGGAAGTTTACCAAGGCTGGTTTTCACATGTGTGCTAACTTCTGGGTCGCTATAATATGGGAAAGCCATTTTCGCCATTTATAACTCCCATGATTTTTTACAAAAACGGGTAAAATTAGTCACAGAAGTTGCAGTTAAGGGCTTCATCAGTTTGATTTATTTTGAATCATGGGGGAAAAGTGCCAAGGTTGTAGAAGTGGTGATCAAGACTCAGAGTCATTAGGGACTGGTCAGTTTCTTCGGCCGGGGGGGGGGGGGGCGGTGGATTATTTTTTGCCGACGTCAAAAAGTGGCTGACCCCCCTATTCCAAATTTTGAAAACAGGGTGACCCCCCTATTCCAAATTTCTAAAACAGGGTGAACCCCCCCCCCAGGGCGCGACAAAGGTAAAACAAAAGATGGACATAAATTTATATATATATATATATATATATATATATATATATATATATATATATATATATATATATATATATATATATATATATATTTACATTTTACATATATTTATATTTTAAAAGTCATTCTATGTTTAGTGAAATTGTTGACATGTCAGTTGTAAGATAGAAATTTCAAAGTGTCAATCTTAAAGTTTAAATACAGTACATTTTGAATGAGCTGTATTTTGAATGAGCTGTGAATGTATTTCACACTTTCTCTGCTTAACCAGATGTCCTGAACTGTTGTACAGAAATGGATGTCAATCATTAATATCAAAGGGGAAAAAGCAGTGAATCAAAAACTTTGATGGGTGTTAAGACTTGCCAACCATCCAATTAAATCTACTGAGGAGCCATAGAGAGCTTTTTTAGCCAAATCTGATGTGTACAGTGCCTTAGAGGACCTTTTCTTGTGTAACATTGAAACCATAAAAGCACAGCTAATAATGACAAAAACTGCCTTTTTTAACTGTTATTTTGTTCATAAAAAAGCATCTTGCTACAGAAAACCTATGAAACAAAGGAAAATAATTGCATCAATGAGAAGGAAAGATATCTTGTCATTTTTCTATCTCTAAAATAAGTCACTGTATCAAATATATATTGTGAAATATTTGTGCATGTTGCTTTCTCATACTGAATTCTCACAGAGAGAACAGAAAAGTATCAGGAATTTGTCATCCTTTTCATATGAAATGCAGATTTCATAATGGTACACTTTCACTTAGCAAACATCAAGATATCTCTGAAAGTATGGCGCCCGAAGGGCGCGCCAAAAATATGAAACATCCTGATATCTCTGATATATATGCCTTGTATATTAAAGTCATGCACCTGAAGGGCATGCTGAAAGATGTATGATATATTAAAGTAATGAGCTTGAAGAGCACGCTGAAAAATATTGAACATACAGATATCTCTGATGTATGTATGCTTGATATGTTAAAGTTGGGCGTGCTGAAAAATATGACTGATTATTAAAGTTACGCGCCCGAAGGGCGCGCTGAAAAATACTGAATGATGAATTTTGTGGCTGACACTAGCATTTTAGGCAATGATGAGCCTGTGTCAAAATTCAAAAACACACTGACCCCCCCTATTGGGCATTTCAAAAACATGGTGACCCCCCTATCACCAAAGTCAAAAACAGGGTGACCCCCCCATGAATCCACCGCCCCCCCCCCAGGCTGAAGAAACTGACCAGTCCCTTAGCTTCATTTTGAACTCACTGCGGTGTGTATATGATTTGTTCTTTTAAAGCTATAGGAGTTGGGTGAAGATGTTGTCATGGATACCTGTCCTAGGACACTACCATGGATCCCAGTCCTGAGGTCGCTGTCATGAATTTCTGTCCCAAGGATGTTGATCATAAAAGTGATATTGTAAGTTCTGAATAATTTTCCTAATGCAGTATATTTATATGCCAGATAGACTCAGATAGTATCATGCATCTAGAAGTCATGTTATCATGGTACAAATACTTCGCAACAGTATAGAGTGTACATATAGGAATAAATATGACCATTTTATGCATTTGTTGTTGTTACTTCCTTGTTTTGTCGTAGTTGAGCAAAGGCACTTCTGCAGTTGTGGACTCAAATAACCAATGGCTCATTTGCATATCAACCAATCAGATCACTTCAAGAAAGATAAACAAGATGTGATCAACATCAAACACTCACATGATGAACTATACTGTACATAAATTTCATTCCAAAGTATCACTTTGTTTGCTTTTCAATCTTTTAGGCCAAAAACGGAGTTGGTTTCTCATCATCGAACTTATTAATATAGACCAACTGCATCAACCTCCCTCCTAAAATATCAGGAGCTGTGCCATATTCATGCAGCTCAAACTATCAATCGCCAAGAAAAATGCAAACATTATAGCCTGTGCATGTTTTGTAAATAAACTTTTTCCTGGTGCCTTGGGATTCATCAACTGTCTCAGAATGCTGCACATGCTCTTGTTCTTGCATCTTGCAAATTTCTTGGGGGCATGGTACTCACAGAACATGAAATTGATGGACTGGAAGATCAGACTTCATTACAGTCTAGAGTGTTTTAACTGAAAGAAATTTGGCATTGTAAATAGATCACATCTCCCATTCAAAGTCATTTGAAATATGAGAATGAAAGTTACCTTGTTTAAAAGCTTCTCATTTTTAGCCTTCTTTCTCAACTATCATGATTTGGGAATATTCTCCTTGTTAATTGTTCTTTTTATATAAAAGGTAGTAAAACTTGTGAAGCAAAACATGTCACATACGTTGCATTTTAACATAGACTTGAAGATTTTGAAGGTCCCTGAAGACAGAGATACTGTACACATGATTTTTAGACTAAAGCTGTTACAACATATAAAGCCAAGTGGTTGAAAATACATATAGTTTTGGCTCAATACTGCTTTTTACTGACTGTGCAGGTGGGAAAGTGATACTGTGTGGCAGTATTTCCAAATCGTGATTGAGTAGTGCTCATAAGTTATCTCTTCTTCTGCAATGTCAAATACAGACATTCTGCATTTCAAAGATGAAGATTCAGTCCCCGGCGAAAGTGTCGGTGGTCTAACATGGACTAACATGTTAGTTCATGGTCATATGACCATGGTCAACCTTGGTAGTTCACGGTCGACCATGTTTGTTAAATGGCACAAATTACTATGGTTGTCCATGGTCACCAACCATGGTCAACCACGGTAAACCAAGGTAGTTAACCATGGTTAACCATGGTTGACCATGGGCATCAAACGTGGTTGACCATGTTATTAACCTTGGTCAACCATGATTACCGACCAATGGTATTTGATGGTTTTTGAATCAAAACCTTGGGTTGAAAATTGTCCGAACAGAAAAAATCTTGGTATAAACCTCACCAAAACTCTGCAAAACACCAGTGATCCTGACTGGTGTCATTATAACTTGACAGACTCGCTTGGGGATCAGCAAACTTAGCCTCCATTATAGTGTCCACTGCAATAACAGCCAAGCCCTTCAGATTCTATCAAAGATCATCCTCCAACATCTTCTGAGTGTTTCCCTGAATGTTCGATGAGCAAAAATATCCAAAATTTCTCCCAAAATTCATGTTAAAAACACAGCGACTTTTCCAGTTGTTCACTGAACAGACAATCCGTTTGAAGTGAATTCTGAAGATGGCTGCTTCAAATGAGCCAATCAAATGCATTGCTTTATGACATGTGACATCATGGTAAAGGGTCAAAGGTCCAATGACAATGGACCTATGACCTTGCCTATGTTGATATCATGTTTCGGGGCAAACATTGAGTGAGACTGAGATAGTCTGAACTTCCTGCAATTGCAGCAGTGCTTTCATGCCCTCCATGTCAATAATTCCAAGAAATTCAGCTCGATATTTGTCCACAGTCTTCTGACATGAACAAGAATATAGCAAATTGGTCTAAGCTTCACGGGCAACGACATTAATTCTCTCTAACAACTGTGAATGATGTCAAGAGACTCAACTATGTAAATATAGGAGTGTATATACATACAGACTATTATCAATATGATCATCAAGAAAATTGGGCATCAAAATTAAACTACCATGAGTCATCAAATATCATGGTCAACCATCGTTGACCATCGGTAACCATGGTCAACCATGGTAGCCAATATCCATAAACAGGTCAGCCATGATAGACCGTGGTCAACTGTGATAGACCATAGTATTGGAATGCCTACTGTGGTCTCATATCATGGCCAACCATGGTAGTTCATGGTTAAACATCAAAAACCATCAAATACCTTGTTGACCATGGTACACCACAGTTGACTTTTCGCCGGGGGACTAACTGACTGCCAGGTAAAATATTTAGGTTTGCTAAATGATTTATACATGATGTATGCTTTTTTTCCCTCAGCTTCAAGGGAAAAGATGCAAAGGGAAAGAAAGCACCATGTTCTTCTGGAAATAAGAAAGAGAAGCCATATAAAACTGGTCAGTGAATTGTTAATGACATGCTGACACCTTGCCAGTGTACTGAGTGGTTGTAAGGACAACACAGTACATGTACATGTGTTTGCCTGTTAAGTTGTGAGTTACCTGAAATTAAATAATTTCCTTTAATTTTTAAGTTAAGGGGATATTATTTTAGTAACTTTCAGTCATTAGGGCCTACAACCAGTCAGTATGTTTCTAGATATAGACCTCATTTATACACACTAGAGGGATGAATTATCATTGATAGGGTTTCTTTGTTCCTCTCACTCATGGCAGCTTGGATGTGGCACTGACGTGAAGTAATGATGATATTAAACTGTGGAATTTTATTTTCCTTCCCAAGTTTTCTGCAGTAATACCTCTTCTTGACCTTATCCTGTCCTTTCAAACTGCTTTTGTGAAAAGATCTCCACCATCTCTGAGTCTGATCCTGTCACATCCGGGTTCCATTAGATATGTGTATAAATAGGTTGCATATATTCATATCATCAAAACCAGATACTGTGGTATCCAGGGAAATTCAGTGAAACCTTTTTTATATTGACAATTTTTCAAAACAAACTATACAATCTGAGTTGACTGCAACCTATCTATTCAGAACAAATGTCAGACACTCTGTTTGTTCCCTCAGAACAGTAGCTGTAAGTTTTGATGATTTTGTTATTAATTTTGTTCTCAATTGTACCAACTGCACTGTCTTTTTCTATTGAGAAAAGCATGTTGCATGTCCAGTGTTTAACTTGTGAGCATATCATATATGAAATTGTGATTGTTAGCAAATTAATTTTAGTCCACACCAAAATTTACAGTGCACTTTGATTAGGTGAAAACTTGACATTTCAAGGGAGAAGAAAAGATAGTTTAGTTGGTACAAAAACAAAATATTTTTTTAAATCAGAAAAGTAACAGGTGTACTGTCCCTTTAATTAAACTTAAATTAAGACTGTCTAATGATGTGTGTTTTTGTGATGTCTATACAAATGTGTAGTTTATGTATTACAGCTAATCAAACCAGTCTCAAAGTGGCCTTTTAGTTAGGATGTAGTGGATGCTAAATGTAGCTTTTATCTATACTGTATTGCATTATTCAAGTTAAATTCCATAGAAACTATATCAGTTAAGCAAGTGATTTCCCTCCATTCAACCCCCTGCTTCAAAATCTGAGACAGTACCACAGACTGCTTTGCTTTAACAAGGTATATCTGTGTGATTGTTTGCTTTGAATGGGATCTTTAAAATCGGTTCCTTTGGAAGACTTATGCCATTGACTTTACTTTTTGGGAGGGCTTTGGAAGGAATTATCATGGGGTGAATATTAGACAATGTGAGGCTGTACTCAAGTGTAGGCTATCATTGAACAACACTAATTTTGATGCCTGGCAGTATCTTGACTCCATATAATCCTCTTTCTAACAGGCTCCATAGACAAACCATAGAAATAAATACCACTTGGGAGAAAGAGGATTAAACAAACTGACATCCTGAGCATGAAAAGAGTTTCAAACAATGATCAAAGTTCAGTGTCCTCATGTCTCTAATTTTTAAATTGTTCAATTTCTCATTTCTTACCTTTCCATAGGAAGGAAGCATGCTACATTCATGGATGAAAAGTACCACCGACTAAGGCTGAGGAAGAAGCCATTGACAGGCACTTTTTGTCACAGTAACAAAGTCTGAAGCTGAAAATACCTAGTGCAGGGAAGAGTTTTGTACAACAGGGACTGGAAATAACTGAAATGGCATGTTGAAAGCTGAGCCATAGCATTAGGAAAGCAAACATTACAGGAGACTACAGTTTCACTATCACTATAGACTACTCCTAGGCAATGCAAATGCAGGATCATATTAATTATCACACTGGTATGATTAGTCCAACCCCCATGTGGATTGCATCTTCATATAAATGATACATACATGTACAATGGAGTAAAATTGATAGGATGATGTAATTCTGACAAATAGCTTTTTAATCCCTGACACAAGGACAATGTATCGGAGCATACATATATGCAATGTTACTTTCTTTCTGATATTATCAAAATTTGTCAAGCCATTATTATATTCATGTCTGGAGCTATTACTTTGGCATGGGTGAACTGAGGAAAGTGCATGCACCATGACCCACGTATGTCCAGTAATTGTCTTCAAATGTGATAAGATCTGAAATGTTTATGTGATGGCCTGCTATCTGTTTAATTTTTTATCATGCAAAGGGCAATACAGAAAAACAGCAATACTTTGTTGGTGATTTTGAGTCTTCTCACTGAATTGCAAGCACAAACATTGTGAATTTCAAATAAGATTTCATTCAAACATATTTGTTTTTATCACATGCAAGAGATCTCTATATATTTTAATTAAAGCACCTATTTACCAATTTGAACTGTATCATCTTTCGTGCGTTCTTTTTCAGGGGGAGTCAAGTTACATAATGTTAGTTGCATTATGGGTGAACAAGTTCAACATCACCTTAGAGTTTGACGATGTTGAGTATTGGGACTTTTGATGGAAAAATGCCTTTACAGATATTTTCTTTGCATGTGTGTTTCATCTTTCATGTAGTGAGAATCAGTGCTATACAATATCTTCCTTTCACACTAATTTTGCTCCTAAAGCACAACACTTCTTACAGACTGCTTCATTAATGAGAGTTTAGCCTGCTGTCAATGACACAGAGCTTTATTCAGATAAGTGGATTGTCCTCAGTCCTCCATCCTCTGTGTTCCATCAACATTCATCTTCTTTTCAGGAACTGCTAGTTCAGTTGCAGGTTCTTAGGGATAACTGAAGTTCAAATTTGCATATTTGTATATTTCCAGCAATTTTGTTGGGTTTTTTCATCAAAAAATCTTCGACTCTTTAAATCGTTTGTCCTATTGGTCTGAAATTTGGTATGTGGTTTGCTAGAGGTAACCAGAGTTTGTTCGAACAATTGCGGACTTTGTAAGTTCGGGACAATTCCCATTTTTGGTCAAAAAATCTCTAAAAAGAGTTTGTTGCACAAGTTTGAAATTTGATGTGCAGGTTGCTAGGGGTGACATGTCAGGTTTGTCAAATTGCAGTGATTTTGCATATTTGTATTTTGGGTCAGTTTTTCCTGTTTGTGGTCAAAAAATCTTCGCTGACTACCAACTTTGAGCCAAAGGGATTTTTTGAGTGACAAAATATTAGAAACCTGTTTCAAGCCAAATGATATTCGAGAGTATGCAGCTCCAAGATTTCAATTTTTCTGGAAATTTTGTTCTGTTTATCACCTACTCTGTTGGCTAAAGTATGTCAAACTGTCTGTATTCATCTATTAAACACAACCTGTATGTATATAGTCAACATTGATACTGTGAAAAAGTAAATTTCAGGCTATTCATTGATAAGATATCCAGACTGTTTAGCAAGCTGAAAGCACTTCAGCATAATTAGTGGCAAGCAGGTGCAGTTGCAACACTAAATATCAAAATTATCATGAGTGAGCAATTATACCTCTACTATTATAAATCTTCCTGTAAATCTTCTTATGTCACATGTCACATTCTTATTTCAATAATGAAATACTTTTCATTGAAATTATACCCTGTAGGTGCAAATTAATGTTTTTATTTTTGTTGTTTAAAATAGTTTGCTTGATGGTTGTTTGCTAATGAGAGACAGATGTCTACAAATACACCATATATACAGCTTAGTTATCCATGTGAGTTAAGCAAACTATGGTGACATACTGACAAACATCTAGACTGCTTTGTTATTACAAGTAAATCAGTTGCATAGAAAGATGGTATTTGCACAATTTCCATTGCAGTGTATGGCTGCGTTCACAAAAATGATGGGGGAGTCGAAAACTTTTGGGGTAGTAGAGGGGGGATTTGAAAATTTGCTCTGCCTGAAGGGGGATATGAAAATATTTTGCTTCCCTTTTTTACAATTCCAAGGTTTGGTGGGTAATTCAATGAAAATTGAATAACATTTTAATGTCATCCAATTGTTCTAATGTTAGCAATAATTAAACAAGATCTAGAAGCATTTTGTCGCATTTCACTATTTTTGTCTTGAAAGATGTACACTGTACATGTATGTATTTTCATAAAAAACAAACAAGTAGGCCAATTAGTATCGGAGCACTGCTGCACCTGTTAGCACCTGTTGATAATTTTTTCAATATTTCTATGCAATATATCAAATACAGTTCTTGCTGTCTCCCTACAGCATGCTGAAACACACAATATTCAGTTTGTCATCAAAAGCCTGCATATGTGAATATTTGGTGGTAATTGAATTATAGACTCCAGAGTAAAGTCATTTGTCTGTGATACAAATGCAGGATACATATTCACAGACTGTGTTCGCAAGCTGAATACTGGACAGTTCGAATTGCAATATGCTGTAGGAAAAAGAGCAAGAATGCAGTTGTATAAACTGAACAAAATTATTGTCAAAATTATCAAAGTTAATACTGCTCCTGCCCTGCTTCTGCTGCCTATGGACAGTGTCACTGTCACTGCATACCAGCAGTGACAGAGATAGCTCTGACTATGAAATAGCTGAAGGAGAGTTTGGGTCATGTGACGCTCATGGCAGTGAAACATACATGTACATAAGGGACTGGACACAAATTACAGGGGGGGGGTGGGCCGGTGTTTTTTGGGGGTGGGTCGCCATTTTTCGCGCAAGCATTTTTGAAGGGTCATAAAATTTTGTGCAAGCCTATGGGGGAGGGTCACCTTTTTTCATGCATCAAAGCTGAAATTGCATGTGCACGTATTAAAGAATATGGAAGACTGAAAAAAGAAAAAATACCTCCTGGCACTTTCATTTTCTGCCATTACCATTTTCGGCGCGCCCTTCGGGCGCAAATTTCAGGTATAATAAACAATGTATTGATGATCCAAGCAGCCACATTGATTTAAGTTGTCATGATTTCTACTTATTCAACACTATTGTGCATAACTGTCCCCTATAATGACTCTTTCAATAACAATTGGGAGATTACTTATTTGACATCATTCTCCCATTGACAATACATTGGGTATAGGTCGGTGTCAAACGTTCAAGTCGCTGTATGTACATTTTTTAATTTTTTGAGGACATTGACAGAATACAGACTGTTAAGAATAGTGTATAGTGTCATCAATAACAACTGGAAGCTTCAGGTTGAACATCTTTTGAATAACAATTTAGGATCAGATAACCTATGAGTTATTTGTAGTTTCCTCATAGCCTAAGGTATAGTGAATCAACATTTTGGTGAAATTCCAAAATCAAATTTCTTGCACAACCATTGACTTGAAACCACTCTAGTCTAATCATGAATATTAATACTAATAATTAGGTGTACATAAATGCACAGGTTTACCAAGTTTTGTATTGGAAAAAAGTATTCATAGTTTCATCATAGACTGCCATGTATAGTGAATGGACATTTCAGTGAAATTCCAAAATCAAATTTCTTGCACACCCATTGACTTGAAACTACTCTAGTCTAATCATGAACATTAATACCAATAATCAAGTGTACATAAATGCACAGATTTTCCTATTTTTGTATTGGAAAAAATTATTCATAGTTTCATCATAGACTGTCATGTATAGTAAATCGACATTTAAGTGATATGCCAAAATCAAATTTCTTGCACAACCATTGACTTGAAACCACTCTAGTCTAATCATGAATATTAATACTAATAATTAGGTGTACATAAATGCACAGGTTTACCAAGTTTTGTATTGGAAAAAATTATTCATAGTTTCATCATAGACTGCCATGTATAGTGAATGGACATTTCAGTGAAATTCCAAAATCAAATTTCTTGCACACCCCATTGTCTTGAAACTACTCTAGTCTAATCATGAACATTAATACCAATAATCAAGTGTACATAAATGCACAGATTTTCCTATTTTTGTATTGGAAAAAAATTATTCATAGTTTCATCATAGACTGCCATGTATACTAAACCGACATTTAAGTGATATGCCAAAATCAAATTTCTTGCACAACCATTGACTTGAAACCACTCTAGTCTAATCATGAACATTAGTACCAATAATTGAGTGTACATAGATGCACAGATTTACCTATTTTGTATTGGAAAAAAATTATTCATAGGGTTTCACCATAGACTGCCATGTAAAGTGAATCAACATTTCGGTGAAATTCCAAAATCAAATTTCTTGCACACACATGGACTTGTAACCACTCTAGTCTAATCAAGAACATAAATATCAATAATCAAGCATACATAAATACACAGATTTGCCAAGTTTTGTATTTAAAAAAAATTATTCATAGTTTCTTCATAGACTACAATGTATAATGGATCCACATTTCACTGAGCGAAATTCCAAAAACAAAGTTATTGTACACAGATGCATGTGTTACCACCCTCTTCTAATCAAGCAAATTATGTCAATTATTCAGGGTCATATATACACAAATAGTGCATATTTTTAATTCTGAAAATTTTTTTTACAGTTTTGTCATAGACTCCCATGTATATGGATCAACATTTATGCGAAATTCCAAAAACAAAGTTATTGTACACAGATGCACATTTTACCACCCTCTTCTAATCAAGCACAATTATGTCAATTATTCAGGGTCCATATATGCACAAATAGTGCAAATTTTAATTCTGAAAATCTTTTGACAGTTTTGTCATAGACTCCCATGTATAGTTTTGTCATAGACTCCCATGTATAGTGAATCAACATTTTGACAGAAATTCCAAAATCAAATATCTTGTTCACATGTGCACTTGTAAACAACCCATGCTAATCAAGTATATCTATATCAGTTATTAAACATCTGTATATGAACAGATATAGCTAGTTTTATACTGGAAAATACACGTTCGTAGTTTTCTTATAGTCGACTACATGTTTAGTGAATCAACATTATCGATAAAATCTAAAAATTACATTTTTTGTACAGGCATGCACTTTTTACCTGCCACTTCAAGCAAAGTACATTTACATGAATAACACACATATGATTTGATATTTTTTGGACAACGCGTTATATCGGCCACATTTTGCCTTCCTTTCGGGAGGGCGACTTAAAAAGTATAGCAAGTCAGAAGGGGGTCTTTAACACATTGCGGTTTTTTTGGGGGGTATTGAGTAACAGGGGAGGGTCACTTATTTTCATGCACGGATAAGGGGGAGGGTCACTAATTTTTGTGCATGAACTTTTGAAGGGTCACTATTTTTTACGCAGCGGTTTTTCGAAAACACCGGCCCACCCCCCCCTGTAATTTATGTCCAGTCCCTAAGATTAGCCAGAAAGCAGCCACATGGAAGAGCAGGAGATTTGAAAGTTACCAGGGAGTTCTGAGTTCTGGCATATGAGAATAATCAAATATTAAAGAAAAAAGATGGGGTTACCATGCTAAGTTTTCTCATTCTCATAGGAAAATAATAAAACACACAATTAAAGTAAAACTTTGTTCAGTAAAGACTAATTTAAATGAAAAATGTGACTAAATGGTTTGATTTTTACCAAATTTACCATTGTTACACCAAACATTTCAGAGATTTAAACGTTATTGATAGAATATTTATACCTGAAATTTTGGCAAACCATAAGTCATTCATGGATAATTTTCATATTACAACAAAGGATGACCATAATAAGTTGCCTAGCTTATACTGGATACCAAGTTCCACAAAAACACCTTACAAAGCTAGGTTTATCGCAGGATCTTCAAAATGTTCAACAACAGAGTTATCGAAGATACTGACTTCTGTTCTTTGTACTGTTAAATGGGGACTTCAATCATACTGTGATGTTGTCTTTTCTCGGAGTGGTATAAATCAAATGTGGATATTAAAAAATTCGAAGGAACTCTTGGAAAATTTGAAATCAAGATCTGTTTCAAAAATAACATCTATTAAAACTTTCGATTTTTTCCACATTGTATACCACAATACCACATGATAAATTGAAAGAACACTTGAAAAACATCATCAACCTAGCATTTTTCTACAAAAACGGTTCACGCCGTTACAAATATGTAGTATTAGGGTATAATTCTACATATTTTGTTAAAATATATACTAACGCTAAAGTGTTTTATACCGAGAAAGACATTATCAGTATGCTTGATTTCCTCATTGACAACATATTTGTTGAATTTGGAGGACACATTTTCCAACAGTGTATAGGAATTCCCATGGGCACTAACTGTGCTCCTTACTTGCCGACTTATTTCTGTTCTCATACGAGGCAGAATTTATCCAGAACCTAATCAAACAGAAAAAGGTCTCTGTAGCTAGAACTTTCAACCTAACATTTAGATACATAGACGATGTTATTTCAATGAATAACTCTGAATTCAGTGACTATCTCGCTATGATTTATCCTCCAGAATTGGAGATTAAAGAAACTACAGAAACGGCCTCTTCTGCTTCATATCTGGACATTTTACTTGAATTTGACTCCAATGGTCACCTTTCTACTAGGCTATATGACAAGAGAGATGATTTCAACTTTAGTATAATCAATTTTCCACACCTCATCAGTAATATTCCACTCTCACCAGCTTATGGGGTATACATTTCCCAGCTTATTCGATATGCAAGAGCATGCAGTTCATATGGTGATTTTGTAGAGAGACATGGCCATCTCTCTTACAAACTGTTAAATCAAGGTTACACCAGAGCAAGACTTGTCTCTACATTCAAACGCTTTTTGGCAGGTATCGCAAGCTGGTAGATAAATACAATATCTCTCTTCGACAAATGATCGCTGATGGCATCGGTGACATTGGGCCTTAGTTAGTGACCACTACCTATCTGACTTACAGATTGATATATGGCGGGTGCCACATGTGGGGCAGGATGCGCTTACTATTTTCGAAACACCTGACATCACTTCTTGGTCTTTTGGCCAGAGGTCCATATATCTTTCTTTCATGAATTTGACTTTGTTTGTGTACCGTCTATTTACTGTCTGTTCTGTGCTGTTTTGTGTCTATGTTTACAACTATTGTCTTACAAATTTTGACCTAGTGTTATTGGATTATGGATTGGTATGATTGCGATTTTTTACAGTATTGTCAATTTCGTAAAACGTTTAAGCAAAATGTAGCAGGAATTCACAATTTGCATACTCTCTCATGATCGTCATTTTGTGTGCTCTTCAGCAGGTGCCATTGGCATGGCCAGAGTTGGATTTAGCTAAGTGACTTGGACTGATAAATCAAAAAGTCCACTGATGTGTTTAATATTAGAGAACTTGCCTTAGGAATATGGCTCTACAAATTGCTAATAACAAGCAGTGTTGTACATCTGTGAGCAGAACTGTTAAATACATGGTTTTTTTTCTTTGAGTGCATACCTAATAAATATGCGGCTCTACGAAAATTTAGGGGGGTGGATCTGAAAAAATAAAATTTCAATCGCGATTCCTCCAGCCCCCACTAACCGTTATATGTGAACCCAGCCTAAGGATAGTCAAATTTAAATGCATCATTTTTAGCTCGTGGTTAATCAATGAGCTATGTCGCAGCGATGTTTGTGAAATTTTTACTCTACAAAGCAACATATTTTGACTGGCTTTCCCCAAGGTAGTATACTTGGGCCTTTATTTTTCATCATTTACATAAATGATTTGCCACTTTATATTGATAATAACATTGACATGTACGCAGATGTTTCAACCATAACTTCCAGTGCAAAATGTATTCAAGAAATTGAGACAACTTTGAACTCTGACTTAAATAATGTTCATAATTGGTGTAAGAATAATAGAATGGCCATTAATTGTGACAAGACAAAGACAATGATTGTAACAACGCAACAAAGACGTAGACATTTGAATAAACAAACTTTAGACTGTAATCTTGGTGAAACGGAATTGCAAGCAGTACACTGTGAAAAGATTCTTGGTACGCTTGTCGATGAAAATCTGTCATGGAAGCAGCACTGTGACAAGATTTTTAAAGTAAATAGTAATATTGCTTTGCTCAAGAGAATAAGACAGTTTTTACCTATGAATATAAGAAAACCTTTTTATAATAGCTATATTTTACCACACTTGGATTACTGTTGTCATTTATGGGGAGCATCACCGTTTATGAAAAGGTTGCATAAGATTCAGAAAACGTGCTATCAGAGTGATGTGTGATGCAAGGTATAATGCTTCGACCGAGCATTTTTTTAAAACAATGCATATATGCCATTACCAGATAGAATAGTTTATAAGAATGTTTGTATGGTTTTTAAATGTTTAAATAATCTTGCACCGCAATATATGACAAGTTTTTTACCGAAATTGATCATAAAAGAGTTACAAGATCCAAGATGCAAAAATTGTTAGTGGTTCCTCAACAAATAAGGATTTTTATCGAAAAGGCTTTACAGTAAATAGTGCCAATCAGTGGAATAATGTCGATTTAAATATAAGATCTAGTAACTCATTAAGCATTTTTAAACTGCCTACCTGAAAGCTTATTGGTATAATTTTTTTGTGTTTGTAAGTTTTAGTTTTCTTGTTAAATTTGTTTTTGTTATCTAGTGTGATTGTGCATTTTTTTCTCCTGTGTGGCAGGTGGTGACTCCTGGCCACTTTTTTCTGTGCATTGTATTGTTCTAGCTTTGTTTGTCATGTTTCATGTTGTTCTGCTTTGTATCAGTTTGTATGCTCATTTGAGGGCCCTGGGGAAGATAAGCATCTTTACTGAAGCTTACCAGGCTACCCTCGTTAAACAAGGTTGTAATAAAATAAAATAAATAATAAATGTGTATATTTATCCATCTGTTGGCCGTATATCTCAAAACGGTCATTAGTTAGAATCAAATCTGAGTGACTCTGATCGCCCAGTTAAAGCGATGAAATTCGTTTCTTCGCTTCGATAAAGTGTGTATGTGCGATGTATGATAGTGAGCATGCGTGCGTGAGTGCTTCACGAACTCTACAACGTGTTGAAGGTCTCAGTCAGAAAAATGTAACAACTTAGCCGGCTATTGAACCACTCTTTTTTGGGAGTGGAGATTTAGCCGACTGGTTCTGTCTCAGGCCTCTCAGCTAGGCGACTGATGCCATATGTTGTGGGTTCGAATCCGATTGAAAACTATCCGTATTTTCTATCCTGGGTTGGTAACACTGCTGGTGGACAGAATTGTCCCCGAGGTTATCGTTCGCCCAGTTAAAGCGATGAAATTCGTTTCTTCGCTTCGATAAAGTGTGTATGTGCGATGTATGATAGTGAGCATGCGTGCGTGAGTGCTTCACGAACTCTACAACGTGTTGAGAGGTCTCAGTCAGAAAAATGTAACAACTTAGCCGGCTATTGAACCACTCTTTTTGGGGTGGAGATTTAGCCGACTGGTTCTGTCTCAGGCCTCTCAGCTAGGCGACTGATGCCGTATGTTGTGGGTTCGAATCCGATTGAAAACTATCCGTATTTTCTATCCTGGGTTGGTAACACTGCTGGTGGACAGAATTGTCCCCGAGGTTATCGTTCGCCCAGTTAAAGCGATGAAATTCGTTTCTTCGCTTCGATAAAGTGTGTATGTGCGATGTATGATAGTGAGCATGCGTGCGTGAGTGCTTCACGAACTCTACAACGTGTTGAAAGGTCTCAGTCAGAAAATGTAACAACTTAGCCGGCTATTGAACCACTCTTTTTTGGGAGTGGAGATTTAGCCGACTGGTTCTGTCTCAGGCCTCTCAGCTAGGCGACTGATGCCGTATGTTGTGGGTTCGAATCCGATTGAAAACTATCCGTATTTTCTATCCTGGGTTGGTAACACTGCTGGTGGACAGAATTGTCCCCGAGGTTATCGTTCGCCCAGTTAAAGCGATGAAATTCGTTTCTTCGCTTCGATAAAGTGTGTATGTGCGATGTATGATAGTGAGCATGCGTGCGTGAGTGCTTCACGAACTCTACAACGTGTTGAGAGGTCTCAGTCAGAAAAATGTAACAACTTAGACGGCTATTGAACCACTCTTTTTTGGGAGTGGAGATTTAGCCGACTGGTTCTGTCTCAGGCCTCTCAGCTAGGCGACTGATGCCGTATGTTGTGGGTTCGAATCCGATTGAAAACTATCCGTATTTTCTATCCTGGGTCGGTAACACTGCTGGTGGACAGAATTGTCCCCGAGGTTATCGTTCGCCCAGTTAAAGCGATGAAATTCGTTTCTTTGCTTCGATAAAGTGTGTATGTGCGATGTATGATAGTGAGCATGCGTGCGTGAGTGCTTCACGAACTCTACAACGTGTTGAGAGGTCTCAGTCAGAAAAATGTAACAACTTAGCCGGCTATTGAACCACTCTTTTTTGGGAGTGGAGATTTAGCCGACTGGTTCTGTCTCAGGCCTCTCAGCTAGGCGACTGATGCCGTATGTTGTGGGTTCGAATCCGATTGAAAACTATCCGTATTTTCTATCCTGGGTTGGTAACACTGCTGGTGGACAGAATTGTCCCCGAGGTTATCGTTCGCCCAGTTAAAGCGATGAAATTCGTTTCTTCGCTTCGATAAAGTGTGTATGTGCGATGTATGATAGTGAGCATGCGTGCGTGAGTGCTTCACGAACTCTACAACGTGTTGAAAGGTCTCAGTCAGAAAATGTAACAACTTAGCCGGCTATTGAACCACTCTTTTTGGGAGTGGAGATTTAGCCGACTGGTTCTGTCTCAGGCCTCTCAGCTAGGCGACTGATGCCGTATGTTGTGGGTTCGAATCCGATTGAAAACTATCCGTATTTTCTATCCTGGGTGGTAACACTGCTGGTGGACAGAATTGTCCCCGAGGTTATCGTTCGCCCAGTTAAAGCGATGAAATTCGTTTCTTCGCTTCGATAAAGTGTGTATGTGCGATGTATGATAGTGAGCATGCGTGCGTGAGTGCTTCACGAACTCTACAACGTGTTGAAAGGTCTCAGTCAGAAAAATGTAACAACTTAGCCGGCTATTGAACCACTCTTTTTTGGGAGTGGAGATTTAGCCGACTGGTTCTGTCTCAGGCCTCTCAGCTAGGCGACTGATGCCGTATGTTGTGGGTTCGAATCCGATTGAAAACTATCCGTATTTTCTATCCTGGGTCGGTAACACTGCTGGTGGACAGAATTGTCCCCGAGGTTATCGTTCGCCCAGTTAAAGCGATGAAATTCGTTTCTTCGCTTCGATAAAGTGTGTATGTGCGATGTATGATAGTGAGCATGCGTGCGTGAGTGCTTCACGAACTCTACAACGTGTTGAAAGGTCTCAGTCAGAAAATGTAACAACTTAGCCGGCTATTGAACCACTCTTTTTGGGAGTGGAGATTTAGCCGACTGGTTCTGTCTAGGCCTCTCAGCTAGGCGACTGATGCCGTATGTTGGGTTCGAATCCGATTGAAAACTATCCGTATTTTCTATCCTGGGTTGGTAACACTGCTGGTGGACAGAATTGTCCCCGAGGTTATCGTTCGCCCAGTTAAGCGATGAAATTCGTTTCTTCGCTTCGATAAAGTGTGTATGTGCGATGTATGATAGTGAGCATGCGTGCGTGAGTGCTTCACGAACTCTACAACGTGTTGAGAGGTCTCAGTCAGAAAAATGTAACAACTTAGCCGGCTATTGAACCACTCTTTTTGGGAGTGGAGATTTAGCCGACTGGTTTCTGTCTCAGGCCTCTCAGCTAGGCGACTGATGCCGTATGTTGTGGGTTCGAATCCGATTGAAAACTATCCGTATTTTCTATCCTGGGTTGGTAACACTGCTGGTGGACAGAATTGTCCCCGAGGTTATCGTTCGCCCAGTTAAAGCGATGAAATTCGTTTCTTCGCTTCGATAAAGTGTGTATGTGCGATGTATGATAGTGAGCATGCGTGCGTGAGTGCTTCACGAACTCTACAACGTGTTGAGAGGTCTCAGTCAGAAAAATGTAACAACTTAGCGGCTATTGAACCACTCTTTTTGGGAGTGGAGATTTAGCCGACTGGTTCTGTCTCAGGCCTCTCAGCTAGGCGACTGATGCCATATGTTGTGGGTTCGAATCCGATTGAAAACTATCCGTATTTTCTATCCTGGGTCGGTAACACTGCTGTGGGACAGAATTGTCCCCGAGGTTATCGTTCGCCCAGTTAAAGCGATGAAATTCGTTTCTTTGCTTCGATAAAGTGTGTATGTGCGATGTATGATAGTGAGCATGCGTGCGTGAGTGCTTCACGAACTCTACAACGTGTTGAAAGGTCTCAGTCAGAAAAATGTAGCAACTTAGCCGGCTATTGAACCACTCTTTTTTGGGAGTGGAGATTTAGCCGACTGGTTCTGTCTCAGGCCTCTCAGCTAGGCGACTGATGCCGTATGTTGTGGGTTCGAATCCGATTGAAAACTATCCGTATTTTCTATCCTGGGTTGGTAACACTGCTGGTGGACAGAATTGTCCCCGAGGTTATCGTTCGCCCAGTTAAAGCGATGAAATTCGTTTCTTCGCTTCGATAAAGTGTGTATGTGCGATGTATGATAGTGAGCATGCGTGCGTGAGTGCTTCACGAACTCTACAACGTGTTGAGAGGTCTCAGTCAGAAAAATGTACAACTTAGCCGGCTATTGAACCACTCTTTTTGGGAGTGGAGATTTAGCCGACTGGTTCTGTCTCAGGCCTCTCAGCTAGGCGACTGATGCCATATGTTGTGGGTTCGAATCCGATTGAAAACTATCCGTATTTTCTATCCTGGGTTGGTAACACTGCTGGTGGACAGAATTGTCCCCGAGGTTATCGTTCGCCCAGTTAAAGCGATGAAATTCGTTTCTTTGCTTCGATAAAGTGTGTATGTGCGATGTATGATAGTGAGCATGCGTGCGTGAGTGCTTCACGAACTCTACAACGTGTTGAAGAGGTCTCAGTCAGAAAAATGTAACAACTTAGCCGGCTATTGAACCACTCTTTTTGGGAGTGGAGATTTAGCCGACTGGTTCTGTCTCAGGCCTCTCAGCTAGGCGACTGATGCCGTATGTTGTGGGTTCGAATCCGATTGAAAACTATCCGTATTTTCTATCCTGGGTTGGTAACACTGCTGGTGGACAGAATTGTCCCCGAGGTTATCGTTCGCCCAGTTAAAGCGATGAAATTCGTTTCTTCGCTTCGATAAAGTGTGTATGTGCGATGTATGATAGTGAGCATGCGTGCGTGAGTGCTTCACGAACTCTACAACGTGTTGAAAGGTCTCAGTCAGAAAAATGTAACAACTTAGCCGGCTATTGAACCACTCTTTTTGGGAGTGGAGATTTAGCCGACTGGTTCTGTCTCAGGCCTCTCAGCTAGGCGACTGATGCCATATGTTGTGGGTTCGAATCCGATTGAAAACTATCCGTATTTTCTATCCTGGGTGGTAACACTGCTGGTGGACAGAATTGTCCCCGAGGTTATCGTTCGCCCAGTTAAAGCGATGAAATTCGTTTCTTCGCTTCGATAAAGTGTGTATGTGCGATGTATGATAGTGAGCATGCGTGCGTGAGTGCTTCACGAACTCTACAACGTGTTGAGAGGTCTCAGTCAGAAAAATGTAACAACTTAGCCGGCTATTGAACCACTCTTTTTGGGAGTGGAGATTTAGCCGACTGGTTCTGTCTCAGGCCTCTCAGCTAGGCGACTGATGCCATATGTTGTGGGTTCGAATCCGATTGAAACTATCCGTATTTTCTATCCTGGGTCGGTAACACTGCTGGTGGACAGAATTGTCCCCGAGGTTATCGTTCGCCCAGTTAAAGCGATGAAATTCGTTTCTTCGCTTCGATAAAGTGTGTATGTGCGATGTATGATAGTGAGCATGCGTGCGTGAGTGCTTCACGAACTCTACAACGTGTTGAGAGGTCTCAGTCAGAAAAATGTAACAACTTAGCCGGCTATTGAACCACTCTTTTTGGGAGTGGAGATTTAGCCGACTGGTTCTGTCTCAGGCCTCTCAGCTAGGCGACTGATGCCGTATGTTGTGGGTTCGAATCCGATTGAAAACTATCCGTATTTTCTATCCTGGGTTGGTAACACTGCTGGTGGACAGAATTGTCCCGAGGTTATCGTTCGCCCAGTTAAAGCGATGAAATTCGTTTCTTCGCTTCGATAAAGTGTGTATGTGCGATGTATGATAGTGAGCATGCGTGCGTGAGTGCTTCACGAACTCTACAACGTGTTGAAAGGTCTCAGTCAGAAAAATGTACAACTTAGCCGGCTATTGAACCACTCTTTTTTGGGAGTGGAGATTTAGCCGACTGGTTCTGTCTCAGGCCTCTCAGCTAGGCGACTGATGCCGTATGTTGTGGGTTCGAATCCGATTGAAAACTATCCGTATTTTCTATCCTGGGTTGGTAACACTGCTGGTGGACAGAATTGTCCCCGAGGTTATCGTTCGCCCAGTTAAAGCGATGAAATTCGTTTCTTCGCTTCGATAAAGTGTGTATGTGCGATGTATGATAGTGAGCATGCGTGCGTGAGTGCTTCACGAACTCTACAACGTGTTGAGAGGTCTCAGTCAGAAAAATGTAACAACTTAGCCGGCTATTGAACCACTCTTTTTGGGAGTGGAGATTTAGCCGACTGGTTCTGTCTCAGGCCTCTCAGCTAGGCGACTGATGCCGTATGTTGTGGGTTCGAATCCGATTGAAAACTATCCGTATTTTCTATCCTGGGTTGGTAACACTGCTGGTGGACAGAATTGTCCCCGAGGTTATCGTTCGCCCAGTTAAAGCGATGAAATTCGTTTCTTCGCTTCGATAAAGTGTGTATGTGCGATGTATGATAGTGAGCATGCGTGCGTGAGTGCTTCACGAACTCTACAACGTGTTGAGAGGTCTCAGTCAGAAAAATGTAACAACTTAGCCGGCTATTGAACCACTCTTTTTGGGAGTGGAGATTTAGCCGACTGGTTCTGTCTCAGGCCTCTCAGCTAGGCGACTGATGCCGTATGTTGTGGGTTCGAATCCGATTGAAAACTATCCGTATTTTCTATCCTGGGTTGGTAACACTGCTGGTGGACAGAATTGTCCCCGAGGTTATCGTTCGCCCAGTTAAAGCGATGAAATTCGTTTCTTCGCTTCGATAAAGTGTGTATGTGCGATGTATGATAGTGAGCATGCGTGCGTGAGTGCTTCACGAACTCTACAACGTGTTGAGAGGTCTCAGTCAGAAAAATGTAACAACTTAGCCGGCTATTGAACCACTCTTTTTGGGAGTGGAGATTTAGCCGACTGGTTCTGTCTCAGGCCTCTCAGCTAGGCGACTGATGCCATATGTTGTGGGTTCGAATCCGATTGAAAACTATCCGTATTTTCTATCCTGGGTCGGTAACACTGCTGGTGGACAGAATTGTCCCCGAGGTTATCGTTCGCCCAGTTAAAGCGATGAAATTCGTTTCTTCGCTTCGATAAAGTGTGTATGTGCGATGTATGATAGTGAGCATGCGTGCGTGAGTGCTTCACGAACTCTACAACGTGTTGAGAGGTCTCAGTCAGAAAAATGTAACAACTTAGCCGGCTATTGAACCACTCTTTTTTGGGAGTGGAGATTTAGCCGACTGGTTTTGTCTCAGGCCTCTCAGCTAGGCGACTGATGCCATATTGTGTGGGTTCGAATCCGATTGAAAACTATCCGTATTTTCTATCCTGGGTCGGTAACACTGCTGGTGGACAGAATTGTCCCCGAGGTTATCGTTCGCCCAGTTAAAGCGATGAAATTCGTTTCTTCGCTTCGATAAAGTGTGTATGTGCGATGTATGATAGTGAGCATGCGTGCGTGAGTGCTTCACGAACTCTACAACGTGTTGAAAGGTCTCAGTCAGAAAAATGTAACAACTTAGCCGGCTATTGAACCACTCTTTTTGGGAGTGGAGATTTAGCCGACTGGTTCTGTCTCAGGCCTCTCAGCTAGGCGACTGATGCCGTATGTTGTGGGTTCGAATCCGATTGAAAACTATCCGTATTTTCTATCCTGGGTTGGTAACACTGCTGGTGGACAGAATTGTCCCCGAGGTTATCGTTCGCCCAGTTAAAGCGATGAAATTCGTTTCTTCGCTTCGATAAAGTGTGTATGTGCGATGTATGATAGTGAGCATGCGTGCGTGAGTGCTTCACGAACTCTACAACGTGTTGAGAGGTCTCAGTCAGAAAAATGTAACAACTTAGCCGGCTATTGAACCACTCTTTTTGGGAGTGGAGATTTAGCCGACTGGTTCTGTCTCAGGCCTCTCAGCTAGGCGACTGATGCCGTATGTTGTGGTTCGAATCCGATTGAAAACTATCCGTATTTTCTATCCTGGGTGGTAACACTGCTGGTGGACAGAATTGTCCCCGAGGTTATCGTTCGCCCAGTAAAGCGATGAAATTCGTTTCTTCGCTTCGATAAAGTGTGTATGTGCGATGTATGATAGTGAGCATGCGTGCGTGAGTGCTTCACGAACTCTACAACGTGTTGAAAGGTCTCAGTCAGAAAAATGTAACAACTTAGCCGGCTATTGAACCACTCTTTTTGGGAGTGGAGATTTAGCCGACTGGTTCTGTCTCAGGCCTCTCAGCTAGGCGACTGATGCCAGTATGTTGTGGGTTCGAATCCGATTGAAAACTATCCGTATTTTCTATCCTGGGTGGTAACACTGCTGGTGGACAGAATTGTCCCCGAGGTTATCGTTCGCCCAGTTAAAGCGATGAAATTCGTTTCTTCGCTTCGATAAAGTGTGTATGTGCGATGTATGATAGTGAGCATGCGTGCGTGAGTGCTTCACGAACTCTACAACGTGTTGAGAGGTCTCAGTCAGAAAAATGTAACAACTTAGCCGGCTATTGAACCACTCTTTTTTGGGAGTGGAGATTTAGCCGACTGGTTCTGTCTCAGGCCTCTCAGCTAGGCGACTGATGCCGTATGTTGTGGGTTCGAATCCGATTGAAAACTATCCGTATTTTCTATCCTGGGTGGTAACACTGCTGGTGGACAGAATTGTCCCCGAGGTTATCGTTCGCCCAGTTAAAGCGATGAAATTCGTTTCTTCTGCTTCGATAAAGTGTGTATGTGCGATGTATGATAGTGAGCATGCGTGCGTGAGTGCTTCACGAACTCTACAACGTGTTGAGAGGTCTCAGTCAGAAAAATGTAACAACTTAGCCGGCTATTGAACCACTCTTTTTGGGAGTGGAGATTTAGCCGACTGGTTCTGTCTCAGGCCTCTCAGCTAGGCGACTGATGCCGTATGTTGTGGGTTCGAATCCGATTGAAAACTATCCGTATTTTCTATCCTGGGTTGGTAACACTGCTGGTGGACAGAATTGTCCCCGAGGTTATCGTTCGCCCAGTTAAAGCGATGAAATTCGTTTCTTCGCTTCGATAAAGTGTGTATGTGCGATGTATGATAGTGAGCATGCGTGCGTGAGTGCTTCACGAACTCTACAACGTGTTGAGAGGTCTCAGTCAGAAAAATGTAACAACTTAGCCGGCTATTGAACCACTCTTTTTGGGAGTGGAGATTTAGCCGACTGGTTCTGTCTCAGGCCTCTCAGCTAGGCGACTGATGCCGTATGTTGTGGGTTCGAATCCGATTGAAAACTATCCGTATTTTCTATCCTGGGTTGGTAACACTGCTGGTGGACAGAATTGTCCCCGAGGTTATCGTTCGCCCAGTTAAAGCGATGAAATTCGTTTCTTCGCTTCGATAAAGTGTGTATGTGCGATGTATGATAGTGAGCATGCGTGCGTGAGTGCTTCACGAACTCTACAACGTGTTGAGAGGTCTCAGTCAGAAAAATGTAACAACTTAGCCGGCTATTGAACCACTCTTTTTGGGAGTGGAGATTTAGCCGACTGGTTCTGTCTCAGGCCTCTCAGCTAGGCGACTGATGCCGTATGTTGTGGGTTCGAATCCGATTGAAAACTATCCGTATTTTCTATCCTGGGTTGGTAACACTGCTGGTGGACAGAATTGTCCCCGAGGTTATCGTTCGCCCAGTTAAAGCGATGAAATTCGTTTCTTCGCTTCGATAAAGTGTGTATGTGCGATGTATGATAGTGAGCATGCGTGCGTGAGTGCTTCACGAACTCTACAACGTGTTGAAAGGTCTCAGTCAGAAAAATGTAACAACTTAGCCGGCTATTGAACCACTCTTTTTTGGGAGTGGAGATTTAGCCGACTGGTTCTGTCTCAGGCCTCTCAGCTAGGCGACTGATGCCGTATGTTGTGGGTTCGAATCCGATTGAAAACTATCCGTATTTTCTATCCTGGGTCGGTAACACTGCTGGTGGACAGAATTGTCCCCGAGGTTATCGTTCGCCCAGTTAAAGCGATGAAATTCGTTTCTTCGCTTCGATAAAGTGTGTATGTGCGATGTATGATAGTGAGCATGCGTGCGTGAGTGCTTCACGAACTCTACAACGTGTTGAAAGGTCTCAGTCAAAAAATGTAACAACTTAGCCGGCTATTGAACCACTCTTTTTTGGGAGTGGAGATTTAGCCGACTGGTTCTGTCTCTGGCCTCTCAGCTAGGCGACTGATGCCGTATGTTGTGGGTTCGAATCCGATTGAAAACTATCCGTATTTTCTATCCTGGGTTGGTAACACTGCTGGTGGACAGAATTGTCCCCGAGGTTATCGTTCGCCCAGTTAAAGCGATGAAATTCGTTTCTTCGCTTCGATAAAGTGTGTATGTGCGATGTATGATAGTGAGCATGCGTGCAGTGAGTGCTTCACGAACTCTACAACGTGTTGAAAGGTCTCAGTCAGAAAAATGTAACAACTTAGCCGGCTATTGAACCACTCTTTTTTGGGAGTGGAGATTTAGCCGACTGGTTCTGTCTCAGGCCTCTCAGCTAGGCGACTGATGCCGTATGTTGTGGGTTCGAATCCGATTGAAAACTATCCGTATTTTCTATCCTGGGTTGGTAACACTGCTGGTGGACAGAATTGTCCCCGAGGTTATCGTTCGCCCAGTTAAAGCGATGAAATCGTTTCTTCGCTTCGATAAAGTGTGTATGTGCGATGTATGATAGTGAGCATGCGTGCGTGAGTGCTTCACGAACTCTACAACGTGTTGAGAGGTCTCAGTCAGAAAAATGTAACAACTTAGCCGGCTATTGAACCACTCTTTTTGGGAGTGGAGATTTAGCCGACTGGTTCTGTCTCAGGCCTCTCAGCTAGGCGACTGATGCCGTATGTTGTGGGTTCGAATCCGATTGAAAACTATCCGTATTTTCTATCCTGGGTGGTAACACTGCTGGTGGACAGAATTGTCCCCGAGGTTATCGTTCGCCCAGTTAAAGCGATGAAATTCGTTTCTTCGCTTCGATAAAGTGTGTATGTGCGATGTATGATAGTGAGCATGCGTGCGTGAGTGCTTCACGAACTCTACAACGTGTTGAGAGGTCTCAGTCAGAAAAATGTAACAACTTAGCCGGCTATTGAACCACTCTTTTTGGGAGTGGAGATTTAGCCGACTGGTTCTGTCTCAGGCCTCTCAGCTAGGCGACTGATGCCGTATGTTGTGGGTTCGAATCCGATTGAAAACTATCCGTATTTCTATCCTGGGTTGGTAACACTGCTGGTGGACAGAATTGTCCCCGAGGTTATCGTTCGCCCAGTTAAAGCGATGAAATTCGTTTCTTCGCTTCGATAAAGTGTGTATGTGCGATGTATGATAGTGAGCATGCGTGCGTGAGTGCTTCACGAACTCTACAACGTGTTGAGAGGTCTCAGTCAGAAAATGTAACAACTTAGCCGGCTATTGAACCACTCTTTTTGGGAGTGGAGATTTAGCCGACTGGTTCTGTCTCAGGCCTCTCAGCTAGGCGACTGATGCCGTATGTTGTGGTGTTCGAATCCGATTGAAAACTATCCGTATTTTCTATCCTGGGTTGGTAACACTGCTGGTGGACAGAATTGTCCCCGAGGTTATCGTTCGCCCAGTTAAAGCGATGAAATTCGTTTCTTCGCTTCGATAAAGTGTGTATGTGCGATGTATGATAGTGAGCATGCGTGCGTGAGTGCTTCACGAACTCTACAACGTGTTGAAAGGTCTCAGTCAGAAAAATGTAACAACTTAGCCGGCTATTGAACCACTCTTTTTGGGAGTGGAGATTTAGCCGACTGGTTCTGTCTCAGGCCTCTCAGCTAGGCGACTGATGCCGTATGTTGTGGGTTCGAATCCGATTGAAAACTATCCGTATTTTCTATCCTGGGTTGGTAACACTGCTGGTGGACAGAATTGTCCCCGAGGTTATCGTTCGCCCAGTTAAAGCGATGAAATTCGTTTCTTCGCTTCGATAAAGTGTGTATGTGCGATGTATGATAGTGAGCATGCGTGCGTGAGTGCTTCACGAACTCTACAACGTGTTGAGAGGTCTCAGTCAGAAAAATGTAACAACTTAGCCGGCTATTGAACCACTCTTTTTGGGAGTGGAGATTTAGCCGACTGGTTCTGTCTCAGGCCTCTCAGCTAGGCGACTGATGCCGTATTGTGGGTTCGAATCCGATTGAAAACTATCCGTATTTTCTATCCTGGGTTGGTAACACTGCTGGTGGACAGAATTGTCCCCGAGGTTATCGTTCGCCCAGTTAAAGCGATGAAATTCGTTTCTTCGCTTCGATAAAGTGTGTATGTGCGATGTATGATAGTGAGCATGCGTGCGTGAGTGCTTCACGAACTCTACAACGTGTTGAAAGGTCTCAGTCAGAAAAATGTAACAACTTAGCCGGCTATTGAACCACTCTTTTTTGGGAGTGGAGATTTAGCCGACTGGTTCTGTCTCAGGCCTCTCAGCTAGGCGACTGATGCCGTATGTTGTGGGTTCGAATCCGATTGAAAACTATCCGTATTTTCTATCCTGGGTTGGTAACACTGCTGGTGGACAGAATTGTCCCCGAGGTTATCGTTCGCCCAGTTAAAGCGATGAAATTCGTTTCTTCGCTTCGATAAAGTGTGTATGTGCGATGTATGATAGTGAGCATGGGTGCGTGAGTGCTTCACGAACTCTACAACGAGTTGAAAGGTGTCAGTCAGAAAAATGTAACAACTTAGCCATCTATTGAACCACTCTTTTTGGGAGTGGAGATTTAGTCGACTGGTTCTGTCTCAGGCCTCTCAGCTAGGCGACTGATGCCGTATGTTGTGGGTTCGAATCCGATTGAAAACTATCCGTATTTTCTATCCTGGGTTGGTAACACTGCTGGTGGACAGAATTGTCCCCGAGGTTATCGTTCGCCCAGTTAAAGCGATGAAATTCGTTTCTTCGCTTCGATAAAGTGTGTATGTGCGATGTATGATAGTGAGCATGCGTGCGTGAGTGCTTCACGAACTCTACAACGTGTTGAGCGGTCTCAGTCAGAAAAATGTAACAACTTAGCCGGCTATTGAACCACTCTTTTTGGGAGTGGAGATTTAGCCGACTGGTTCTGTCTCAGGCCTCTCAGCTAGGCGACTGATGCCGTATGTTGTGGGTTCGAATCCGATTGAAAACTATCCGTATTTTCTATCCTGGGTTGGTAACACTGCTGGTGGACGAATTGTCCCCGAGGTTATCGTTCGCCCAGTTAAAGCGATGAAATTCGTTTCTTCGCTTCGATAAAGTGTGTATGTGCGATGTATGATAGTGAGCATGCGTGCGTGAGTGCTTCACGAACTCTACAACGTGTTGAGAGGTCTCAGTCAGAAAAATGTAACAACTTAGCCGGCTATTGAACCACTCTTTTTGGGAGTGGAGATTTAGCCGACTGGTTCTGTCTCAGGCCTCTCAGCTAGGCGACTGATGCCATATGTTGTGGGTTCGAATCCGATTGAAAACTATCCGTATTTTCTATCCTGGGTTGGTAACACTGCTGGTGGACAGAATTGTCCCCGAGGTTATCGTTCGCCCAGTTAAAGCGATGAAATTCGTTTCTTCGCTTCGATAAAGTGTGTATGTGCGATGTATGATAGTGAGCATGCGTGCGTGAGTGCTTCACGAACTCTACAACGTGTTGAGCGGTCTCAGTCAGAAAAATGTAACAACTTAGCCGGCTATTGAACCACTCTTTTTGGGAGTGGAGATTTAGCCGACTGGTTCTGTCTCAGGCCTCTCAGCTAGGCGACTGATGCCGTATGTTGTGGGTTCGAATCCGATTGAAAACTATCCGTATTTTCTATCCTGGGTGGTAACACTGCTGGTGGACAGAATTGTCCCCGAGGTTATCGTTCGCCCAGTTAAAGCGATGAAATTCGTTTCTTCGCTTCGATAAAGTGTGTATGTGCGATGTATGATAGTGAGCATGCGTGCGTGAGTGCTTCACGAACTCTACAACGTGTTGAGAGGTCTCAGTCAGAAAAATGTAACAACTTAGCCGGCTATTGAACCACTCTTTTTGGGAGTGGAGATTTAGCCGACTGGTTCTGTCTCAGGCCTCTCAGCTAGGCGACTGATGCCGTATGTTGTGGGTTCGAATCCGATTGAAAACTATCCGTATTTTCTATCCTGGGTTGGTAACACTGCTGGTGGACAGAATTGTCCCCGAGGTTATCGTTCGCCCAGTTAAAGCGATGAAATTCGTTTCTTCGCTTCGATAAAGTGTGTATGTGCGATGTATGATAGTGAGCATGCGTGCGTGAGTGCTTCACGAACTCTACAACGTGTTGAGAGGTCTCAGTCAGAAAAATGTAACAACTTAGCCGGCTATTGAACCACTCTTTTTGGGAGTGGAGATTTAGCCGACTGGTTCTGTCTCAGGCCTCTCAGCTAGGCGACTGATGCCGTATGTTGTGGGTTCGAATCCGATTGAAAACTATCCGTATTTTCTATCCTGGGTTGGTAACACTGCTGGTGGACAGAATTGTCCCCGAGGTTATCGTTCGCCCAGTTAAAGCGATGAAATTCGTTTCTTCGCTTCGATAAAGTGTGTATGTGCGATGTATGATAGTGAGCATGCGTGCGTGAGTGCTTCACGAACTCTACAACGTGTTGAGAGGTCTCAGTCAGAAAATGTAACAACTTAGCCGGCTATTGAACCACTCTTTTTGGGAGTGGAGATTTAGCCGACTGGTTCTGTCTCAGGCCTCTCAGCTAGGCGACTGATGCCGTATGTTGTGGGTTCGAATCCGATTGAAAACTATCCGTATTTTCTATCCTGGGTTGGTAACACTGCTGGTGGACAGAATTGTCCCCGAGGTTATCGTTCGCCCAGTTAAAGCGATGAAATTCGTTTCTTCGCTTCGATAAAAGTGTGTATGTGCGATGTATGATAGTGAGCATGCGTGCGTGAGTGCTTCACGAACTCTACAACGTGTTGAGAGGTCTCAGTCAGAAAAATGTAACAACTTAGCCGGCTATTGAACCACTCTTTTTGGGAGTGGAGATTTAGCCGACTGGTTCTGTCTCAGGCCTCTCAGCTAGGCGACTGATGCCGTATGTTGTGGGTTCGAATCCGATTGAAAACTATCCGTATTTTCTATCCTGGGTTGGTAACACTGCTGGTGGACAGAATTGTCCCCGAGGTTATCGTTCGCCCAGTTAAAGCGATGAATTCGTTTCTTCGCTTCGATAAAGTGTGTATGTGCGATGTATGATAGTGAGCATGCGTGCGTGAGTGCTTCACGAACTCTACAACGTGTTGAGCGGTCTCAGTCAGAAAAATGTAACAACTTAGCCGGCTATTGAACCACTCTTTTTGGGAGTGGAGATTTAGCCGACTGGTTCTGTCTCAGGCCTCTCAGCTAGGCGACTGATGCCGTATGTTGTGGGTTCGAATCCGATTGAAAACTATCCGTATTTTCTATCCTGGGTTGGTAACACTGCTGGTGGACAGAATTGTCCCCGAGGTTATCGTTCGCCCAGTTAAAGCGATGAAATTCGTTTCTTCGCTTCGATAAAGTGTGTATGTGCGATGTATGATAGTGAGCATGCGTGCGTGAGTGCTTCACGAACTCTACAACGTGTTGAGAGGTCTCAGTCAGAAAAATGTAACAACTTAGCCGGCTATTGAACCACTCTTTTTGGGAGTGGAGATTTAGCCGACTGGTTCTGTCTCAGGCCTCTCAGCTAGGCGACTGATGCCATATGTTGTGGGTTCGAATCCATTGAAAACTATCCGTATTTTCTATCCTGGGTTGGTAACACTGCTGGTGGACAGAATTGTCCCGAGGTTATCGTTCGCCCAGTTAAAGCGATGAAATTCGTTTCTTCGCTTCGATAAAGTGTGTATGTGCGATGTATGATAGTGAGCATGCGTGCGTGAGTGCTTCACGAACTCTACAACGTGTTGAGAGGTCTCAGTCAGAAAAATGTAACAACTTAGCCGGCTATTGAACCACTCTTTTTGGGAGTGGAGATTTAGCCGACTGGTTCTGTCTCAGGCCTCTCAGCTAGGCGACTGATGCCGTATGTTGTGGGTTCGAATCCGATTGAAAACTATCCGTATTTTCTATCCTGGGTTGGTAACACTGCTGGTGGACAGAATTGTCCCCGAGGTTATCGTTCGCCCAGTTAAAGCGATGAAATTCGTTTCTTCGCTTCGATAAAGTGTGTATGTGCGATGTATGATAGTGAGCATGCGTGCGTGAGTGCTTCACGAACTCTACAACGTGTTGAGAGGTCTCAGTCAGAAAAATGTAACAACTTAGCCGGCTATTGAACCACTCTTTTTTGGGAGTGGAGATTTAGCCGACTGGTTCTGTCTCAGGCCTCTCAGCTAGGCGACTGATGCCGTATGTTGTGGGTTCGAATCCGATTGAAAACTATCCGTATTTTCTATCCTGGGTTGGTAACACTGCTGGTGGACAGAATTGTCCCCGAGGTTATCGTTCGCCCAGTTAAAGCGATGAAATTCGTTTTTCTTCGCTTCGATAAAGTGTGTATGTGCGATGTATGATAGTGAGCATGCGTGCGTGAGTGCTTCACGAACTCTACAACGTGTTGAGAGGTCTCAGTCAGAAAAATGTAACAACTTAGCCGGCTATTGAACCACTCTTTTTGGGAGTGGAGATTTAGCCGACTGGTTCTGTCTCAGGCCTCTCAGCTAGGCGACTGATGCCGTATGTTGTGGGTTCGAATCCGATTGAAAACTATCCGTATTTTCTATCCTGGGTTGGTAACACTGCTGGTGACAGAATTGTCCCCGAGGTTATCGTTCGCCCAGTTAAAGCGATGAAATTCGTTTCTTCGCTTCGATAAAGTGTGTATGTGCGATGTATGATAGTGAGCATGCGTGCGTGAGTGCTTCACGAACTCTACAACGTGTTGAGAGGTCTCAGTCAGAAAATGTAACAACTTAGCCGGCTATTGAACCACTCTTTTTGGGAGTGGAGATTTAGCCGACTGGTTCTGTCTCAGGCCTCTCAGCTAGGCGACTGATGCCGTATGTTGTGGGTTCGAATCCGATTGAAAACTATCCGTATTTTCTATCCTGGGTTGGTAACACTGCTGGTGGACAGAATTGTCCCCGAGGTTATCGTTCGCCCAGTTAAAGCGATGAAATTCGTTTCTTCGCTTCGATAAAGTGTGTATGTGCGATGTATGATAGTGAGCATGCGTGCGTGAGTGCTTCACGAACTCTACAACGTGTTGAGAGGTCTCAGTCAGAAAAATGTAACACTTAGCCGGCTATTGAACCACCTTTTTTGGGAGTGGAGATTTAGCCGACTGGTTCTGTCTCAGGCCTCTCAGCTAGGCGACTGATGCCGTATGTTGTGGGTTCGAATCCGATTGAAAACTATCCGTATTTTCTATCCTGGGTTGGTAACACTGCTGGTGGACAGAATTGTCCCCGAGGTTATCGTTCGCCCAGTTAAAGCGATGAAATTCGTTTCTTCGCTTCGATAAAGTGTGTATGTGCGATGTATGATAGTGAGCATGGGTGCGTGAGTGCTTCACGAACTCTACAACGTGTTGAGCGGTCTCAGTCAGAAAAATGTAACAACTTAGCCGGCTATTGAACCACTCTTTTTGGGAGTGGAGATTTAGCCGACTGGTTCTGTCTCAGGCCTCTCAGCTAGGCGACTGATGCCGTATGTTGTGGGTTCGAATCCGATTGAAAACTATCCGTATTTTCTATCCTGGGTTGGTAACACTGCTGGTGGACAGAATTGTCCCGAGGTTATCGTTCGCCCAGTTAAAGCGATGAAATTCGTTTCTTCGCTTCGATAAAGTGTGTATGTGCGATTGTATGTGCGATGTATGATAGTGAGCATGCGTGCGTGAGTGCTTCACGAACTCTACAACGTGTTGAGAGGTCTCAGTCAGAAAATGTAACAACTTAGCCGGCTATTGAACCACTCTTTTTGGGAGTGGAGATTTAGCCGACTGGTTCTGTCTCAGGCCTCTCAGCTAGGCGACTGATGCCGTATGTTGTGGGTTCGAATCCGATTGAAAACTATCCGTATTTTCTATCCTGGGTTGGTAACACTGCTGGTGGACAGAATTGTCCCCGAGTTATCGTTCGCCCAGTTAAAGCGATGAAATTCGTTTCTTCGCTTCGATAAAGTGTGTATGTGCGATGTATGATAGTGAGCATGCGTGCGTGAGTGCTTCACGAACTCTACAACGTGTTGAGAGGTCTCAGTCAGAAAAATGTAACAACTTAGCCGGCTATTGAACCACTCTTTTTGGGAGTGGAGATTTAGCCGACTGGTTCTGTCTCAGGCCTCTCAGCTAGGCGACTGATGCCGTATGTTGTGGGTTCGAATCCGATTGAAAACTATCCGTATTTTCTATCCTGGGTTGGTAACACTGCTGGTGGACAGAATTGTCCCCGAGGTTATCGTTCGCCCAGTTAAAGCGATGAAATTCGTTTTTCTTCGCTTCGATAAAGTGTGTATGTGCGATGTATGATAGTGAGCATGCGTGCGTGAGTGCTTCACGAACTCTACAACGTGTTGAGAGGTCTCAGTCAGAAAATGTAACAACTTAGCCGGCTATTGAACCACTCTTTTTTGGGAGTGGAGATTTAGCCGACTGGTTCTGTCTCAGGCCTCTCAGCTAGGCGACTGATGCCGTATGTTGTGGGTTCGAATCCGATTGAAAACTATCCGTATTTTCTATCCTGGGTTGGTAACACTGCTGGTGGACAGAATTGTCCCCGAGGTTATCGTTCGCCCAGTTAAAGCGATGAAATTCGTTTCTTCGCTTCGATAAAGTGTGTATGTGCGATGTATGATAGTGAGCATGCGTGCGTGAGTGCTTCACGAACTCTACAACGTGTTGAGAGGTCTCAGTCAGAAAAATGTAACAACTTAGCCGGCTATTGAACCACTCTTTTTGGGAGTGGAGATTTAGCCGACTGGTTCTGTCTCAGGCCTCTCAGCTAGGCGACTGATGCCGTATGTTGTGGGTTCGAATCCGATTGAAAACTATCCGTATTTTCTATCCTGGGTTGGTAACACTGCTGGTGGACAGAATTGTCCCCGAGGTTATCGTTCGCCCAGTTAAAGCGATGAAATTCGTTTCTTCGCTTCGATAAAGTGTGTATGTGCGATGTATGATAAGTGAGCATGCGTGCGTGAGTGCTTCACGAACTCTACAACGTGTTGAGAGGTCTCAGTCAGAAAAATGTAACAACTTAGCCGGCTATTGAACCACTCTTTTTGGGAGTGGAGATTTAGCCGACTGGTTCTGTCTCAGGCCTCTCAGCTAGGCGACTGATGCCGTATGTTGTGGGTTCGAATCCGATTGAAAACTATCCGTATTTTCTATCCTGGGTTGGTAACACTGCTGGTGGACAGAATTGTCCCCGAGGTTATCGTTCGCCCAGTTAAAGCGATGAAATTCGTTTCTTCGCTTCGATAAAGTGTGTATGTGCGATGTATGATAGTGAGCATGCGTGCGTGAGTGCTTCACGAACTCTACAACGTGTTGAGAGGTCTCAGTCAGAAAAATGTAACAACTTAGCCGGCTATTGAACCACTCTTTTTTGGGAGTGGAGATTTAGCCGACTGGTTCTGTCTCAGGCCTCTCAGCTAGGCGACTGAGCCGTATGTGTGGGTTCGAATCCGATTGAAAACTATCCGTATTGTACTGATTTGGTTAGTAAATGGCAGACTGATAGTTTTGCCGAGTTGCTTACATACTTTTTGCTAATTTGCATAATACATGATTAAAACAACTGATATACATTGAAAATGACTTCACACAATTTGATTAGATTTGCTACAAATGTTGATCACACCAGGATATATCAGCTGTGAAAGATAGTAAGGGGTTACATGGAAGATTATTGCCAATTTGCATATTTAATGAATGTCCTAATTGTATATAGTTTATATGGATTGACTCTACCAAAGTTAACAAACCTTGCAATGTATATAGAAGATACTATAGTTATCAAGCATTGTTACTTCATGGCAATTCCTAATTGCATATTTAATGAACTTTTTAGCTCCGCTGTCAGCCACGCGGAGCTTATCAAATAGGTTGATTTTCCGTCGTTGTCGTCCGTCGTCGTCCGTCAACAATTGCCTCCTTGAACTTGCCGTCCTCCAACAGTGAGTCATTTACTCTGGACCTACCCGCTCTTGAACCGGGTCTCGAACTCACCATCCTCAGATAGTGAGTTCATTACCCTATCCACTGGTCAAAGGTGTCTCCAACATCGAGGTAACCTTGCATTTCACATGTACTCTCATCATACTGTAGTAAATAGTACTATACGTACAGTTTTGAGTGCATAGCTTGCTATGTAACTGTCCATTTGTATCTTTAATGGATTATCTTTTTTTCCGCCAAAATCAATAATTACCCAAATTAAAATATTCACCGTATACTAATAGTATTAAAGTACTAAGTATGGTTTGTGAAGCACAATATGCCATATTTCAGGATTTGCTCAACAAGATGTCATGTGCATGACTTTTCAGATCACAGTCATACCTTTCAAGATGTGCACCACACCATATCTTTCAAATGCATGCCCATTGAACACAGTGACCCACATAAGTCTCACTTTGATTCATCAATTTAAGTGTCTGTTTTTCCTCATTCAGCAAATCGTGTGAACAGCATGATTAATTCTGTTAGTTTTGGATTTTTTCAAGTAAAGCAAATGTATTTAACAACTTGTTCATCTGTACGTGTAATTTCTTAAATAAAAAACCCTGATATCATGAACTTTGGACTATTTTTTAGCATTTTTATTCCTTGTAACAGATACAGTGTCTTTTTCAATTCCCTGAAGATAATGAAATCCGGAGAATTTGTCTTCACAACACAGTGTGTACAAACAGCACTTGTATCACTACAAATTGAATTGAAATGTGGACTTGAATTTGACAACAATAAAAAAAGTTATTACTAATATGGTCGCTGTGTTGAGATACTAAAGAATAGTTTTTTCATAGTGCAGTAGAAATAGAAATCCAAACTTGAAACACTGAAAAATTACTGAAAATCATGGCCAACAATCACAATTATACTGAATTCACATTAGAGGGGATGGTTGAATTTAGCACTGGTTCTTATTGTGCAAGCAATAGATGCTGCACTCAACAATTAAAAGTACTCAACATGAATCTTTGTGAACGTAGGAAATTTCCCCTGAAATATCAGCAGTGCTTGCCCTTTATTTGTCAGCACAAGAGCGAGCTGAGTAAGAAGAGCAAGTTTGAAAAAATTCTACTTGTATGACTTATCTCAGAGTATGCTTTCTTCAATCAATTGCAGAGTGTAAATCCTCTTGAAGTATCTCTTTTTTCCTTTAGTCCTTAGTTAAATACAACTTTTCTTGCAAGGTCTTACTTTGAACTATATTACTCTCAGTATACGTATAGTCTCGCTTTTCACTCAGAACATACTCTCACTTACTCCACCCAGTAATTGTAACTTTAATTTTGTGACTGGCTCAAACAATGTTGGCAGAATGTAGATCTTTTTGAAGTTTTTAGCTCACATTTCGGTATGTATATATATATACCAAAGAGAGCTTATATGGTGAGTGGTAGCGTCTGTATGTAGACTATATATATGTATGTATGTATGTATGTATGTATGTATGTATGTATGTATGTATGTATGTATGTATGTATGTATGTATGTATGTATGTATGTATGTATGTATGTATGTATGTATGTGTGTATGTATGTATGTGTGTATGTGTGTATGTGTGTATGTATGTATGTATGTATGTATGTATGTATGTATGTATGTATTATAGTACGTGCGGATGTGTGTCCATCTACATCAAAAACTCCAAAACCACAGCACCTACCATCTTATTACTTGGTGTACAGGTGCACGCGAGGATGGAGATGTGAATTTGTTCACATGAACATGTCAGTATCAAATATATGCAAATGAGGTAGAAAAAGGGAAATCCTGCAAATTGCTAATTAAAAACTCTGTAACCACACGCCAAATTTTGTTGAAACTTGGTATGCAGGTTCTTTAGAGTTACCTTTAGTTAGATTGTTTAAATCTTGGTGAAATTTGTATAGTGGTATTTTTAAGGCAATTTTTGTCATTTTGGCCGAAAAATCTTTAAAAATCTTCTTCTTCAAGACTGCAGGTCAGATAGCTTTGATATTTGGTATATAGGTTCCTGCGGATGGCCTTTTTCAGATTTGTAAAAGTTGTGAGGAAATACGCGTCGCCTGTGGTTTGTAGTAGTATTCTACCTACCTCATCGTACTTTCACTGGGTAAAATATACTCGATATACGTTCTTGTATATATACATATATGAAAGTATACGGAACACCACATTAGACTTTAAAGACTCATTAGCCGTAACTTTGGTCATTTTTTAAATTTTGTTTGTTCTGTGTATCATCTGCAGTTCCTGGTTTGACTCCCTAAACCATGGGGAAATTCCTAATATTTAGCTCATAAATATACCCTATATGAGTATAATCGATATCTGCATTGTTATTGTTTAAATTTTGTATTCAGCTAAATCCGGACTAGAATATAGTTATCAACAATAACACTGGTCATTTCACATATACAAGCCGTGTTGGCAACCAGGACACCGAGCATTGGTCATGATGATCGGATTATAGTAAAATTCTGTAGTTGATACATTGAAACAGAGTAGTGAAAAATTAGTAAAAAGCTACAGCTAATGTCCCTTTAAGGTAAATTTTGTCAATTTTGGTAAAAAAAATGTTTCACCAAAATCACTTGTCTGACAGCTTTTATATTTGGTATACAGGTTCAAAGGGATGAGCAAAATGTGAGATATTCAAATTATAAGGTAAACTCCAATCTACAATTTTGCAGTTTTAGGGCACTTTTTGTCATTTTTGTCAAAAAGTGTTTCCCAAAAAGTACTTGTCTGATAGCTTTGATATTTGGTGTACAATTTTTTTTACCGGGAATATTGTTGCATTGTCACAAAGGATTTTTAAAGGTTATTTAAATTTTCCGTAACATGATACTTGAGTAAGCACTTGATACAACATAAGCGCAGTTGGCTTGGTTAATATCTAAGCTTTCGAATATTAAATGGTTCATATGCGTTTCTAGGTAATTATTTATCAGAGATTCTTAGTGTGAAAGGGGGCCGTTTCCTCTCAGCGACCCTGAAACACTGAAATACCTCATTGCTCATGTACTTGTCTCTTCTTGTCATGTGTTACAGCTCGCTTTTTTTATCGTGGCATGATCTTTAAGTTTAGAACTGCGTCTTAAAGTAATTCAACGCTTAGTGTTTCTCGTCCTTAATCGACTACAATTTGTTTCGTCGGGGCGTCATCTGTGGTGATTTTTTATGCCTGTGTAATAACGTGATCCGTTATATCACTGTAGCAGTGATTTCGTCAGTCACAGTCGCAATCTCATTTTTGTCAGTCTGTCATGGTGACTTCGAAGACGTCAGTATATTTGGCTTGACCACTCGGCAGATCTCATTCGCGCTTACAGATCCACCTTGGCATGGATGAAAGCAGGGAAATAATCGAAGTTAAAAACAGGAAACCTTTGCACGGCAACTTGAAGGCATGGTCATTGCGAGCAATCGGGACTTGAACAGAGAGAGATACTTACTATGGCCTAAGAATGGGGACAGATATTTGATGTATAACTTTTGCACCGTGTTACACGAGGCACAACTCTGGTTGCGTGGAAAATAGTGAGACCTTCCCCAATCTTTTGCATGAAAAATAGTGGCCTTGCCCTAAATTAATGACCCCTACCGTCCGATTTTAATGCCGGTACATATACAAATAAAGTGTTAATTATGATTTTCTAACAATTATTATTAATTCAATACTGCCCCCCGTCCCGGGCCATAGTGAAGGAAAAGAAACTGCACAAATAATGTCTGATATGAAGCCGATTAAATTATGGTCCGGGAGGGGTAACATTATATATCTTTATAGTTTTGACAGAAATGTCCGACAGCTATATCGATTAAATCCCGTCCTGGCCTATGCCTATCAGTCAGTAAATCACAAATAATGACATAGTAACATGCACAGAGTGATTTTTTAAATAATTACAAAGTAACTTGGACATTTTGGGTTTGCCAAAGTTGTTATGAACACGTGACCCGAAGTGACTAACGTGTAAATGACACATACTTTATTTAGGTGAAACACTTGACTCAGTTAACCAAGCGTACAATAAACCATAGAAACAACAGAAATTGCAGCGACGAGTCAGTGTAAGTACAGCGACACTGGAGATTAGTATAAATTCATCAATCCAAAGCACGCGTGCTTGGAATCGCCCGGAAATATAAGTGTTTTATAAGCATCTCTGTGTATTCGAAAAATTTGCCTGCTTACAAATTCAAGAGGGGCGGGGCAGCTGTCCCCTTCGTCCCAACCCCTTGCAGGCTACGGCCATGTAATTTTGTTTGGTAACATCTCTGCTGCCACAGAAGAATGATAAATCACACTTTGGTAGTGATAATATCTCCGAAAATAAATAACTATAGGACTTACATGGAAAGAGCCTAGATTCATCTTTGAAAAGAAACATGACCATGTCATAAAGTTATCGGAGATCAAAACCTCATTCAGGATTTCAGCTTGCAACTGCACTGAGAAATAAGGTCAGATACTCAGCTTTCGTGACAATATTGTGTGTTCGTATATCGGGGGAGTGGTGTTCCGGCAAAGTTCAATATAGCGTAATACAGGTTTAACCATGCTATGTAAAGAGTGCTGCTCTACCTGTGGAAAGTGACTTTAAATATCAATTTCTGCAGTTTAAATTGCACTTTGACTTTGAAAAATTACAGCGCTGTATTGCTCAAGCATTGCATAGATGGCCTAATTTTGTAGATACTTAGATTGTGTTTTGTGCATTTTTATTCCAAAGGTATATGATATAAGCCATAAAGCTTTTCCTCCTTTTCCCTAAAAAAGTTTTTTCGACAGGGCACTGCCTTGGCAACGACCCTAAGTAGGTATGACCATGACCTTCGATGACCTATATTGCGATAGCAATTAACTTGCCAGCTTCAAATACCAACAAATACATATACCTTTAGTGTCATGGCATTTTCGGAAATGTCAGATTTTAGCTATTGCAGTGTCATGTCAACAGGACCAACATTCATACCCACCGCCAGATACATATACCTTAATGACAAACAAGCACATTATGATAACCGAATATCCTAGCTAACTGGAAAACATAGTGACGGGAAGTGCCTAGGGGAAGATGGTATTTGGGAGACAATAGACTGTGATGGCCCATTGACTATATTGGTTATACCAATAGGCGATCCCACACCATGCTTGGTATGACAACATTTCTGCGAAGCTTTTAGTCAATGCTGCCGAACATATTGCAGCTCCACTTTGTCATATTTTCAATCTTTCTTTTGCAAATGTAAATTTTCAGATGCTCTTAAAGTTGCTAGAGTAGTACCCATCTTTAAAAAGGTCCAAAAGAGATTCCTGCAAAATATTGCCCTATTTCAGCGTTACCTCTTATTAGCAAAATTCTGGACAAGACTGTCAATAATCGGCTAGTAAATTATTTTAACAATCATGACTTTTTATAAGCATCAGTATGGTTTTCGTAAGAACCATAGTGCAGAGTTGTCTCTTATAAATTTACTGAGGCACCTGACATCACAAATTGACCAGGAAAATAGTACAATAAGAATCTTCCCAGATTTTTCGAAGGCTTTTGATACCATTGACAACGAAATCCTCTTAGCAAAGCTCCTATATTATGGTGTGAGAGGAAATCCTTTACTATCAGAGATATCAACATGTGTCTGTAGATTGTATTAATTCAGTTCAATTACCTGTCGCATGTGGAGACAGGGATCAATACTTGGTCGTACACTCTTTTTTCTTTACATTAATGATCTTCCTAATTCATGCGATTACTTCGACTTTCGTCTATTTGCAGACTCAACCCTTTTTCATATATATTCTTATGACACTGTTTTGATCTTTCACCAGTAGAAAATCTTTTGAGAAATGTAACACATTGGTGTGACGCTAATAGGCTCACCTTAAACATAAATGAGACAAACTATGCATTTTTCCATCAAAACCGTAGAGTGGTGTATTTACATGGTTATCTGTGTGTGAAAAATCAACCTCTAGTTCAGATTCACCAAGCATCATTTGTCGGGGGTAATTATTAATAAGCACCTTACATGGAAACAAAACATTACAAAGGTAAACGGGAAAGAAGGCCGGAATATTATTTAAATTAAGACACGCTGTACCACAAAGTATTCTCATTTTGCACTATATATCATTATTCAACCCATGTAACATATGGCTTAGAAGTATGGGGGAATACATTTTCATCGTATCTAAATCCAATTTATATCGCTCAGAAAATGTGTATGCGCAGTATAATATTCTCTGAATTTAGAGAGCCATCTTCACCTTTGTTCTAAAATCTACGTATTCAGGATGTTCATAAGCTCTGCAAGTTGCTAATCTGTACTTTTATGTTTGATTTGCTCCATCAAAATGTTCCTTACTACTTATCATATTATTTTCATATTATCGAGAGTGTTCGCGTTTACACAAAAAAATGCGTATTCACGCATTGGAATTGACTCTCTCTCTCTACGCATTTCTTTCATTGTTATGCGTTTTCTATTCGCAAAGGAAAACAGTAAAATGTTTCCGAAAGCACTGCCCGTGACTGAGCTCTTGTGAGAACCAGAGGATATTAGTGCCCGCTTGTCATTAAATTTGTTGCAACGTTTCTGTCAATCACTCATTTGTGTGGAAAGTTTCGGATTCTCTGGGCGTTGTCTGAAACATCGGCATCGTAGTTAAAAGGCACGTTATCATATCAACTGTGTCTATGAACTACGTATACGTTGATAATTTTCAGGCGAGCGATAGTTTCTGAAACTTATGACGCAAAGTGAGTGACTGACAGAAATGTTGCAACAAATTAAATGCCAACCGTTCATGATGATAGCGTCTCGCTGTCCCCAAATTTGATCAAAGAGTCCGTGAAAAAATGATTCAGAGGATCAATCGAAAGACACTTCTGGGCAACCCAACATGGAGAACACGGAGAAGCGCAGTGAAATTGAACCCATGTCGGAATCCACGACGTATTGTCCTGTTGTCGCCGATACAACAACAGGGGATCAGCGCCAAAGTGAAGCCGTGAGCCGTGATGATGATGCACCGGTTACCAAAAAATTCCATCCACAACCAAACGCAGGCTACCAAGAGCAGTGCAAGACTGAATATCCATAGTTACGTTTTGATGTATAAATATAAATGTATAAATTTCGAACACTGCTAGTGCCTGGATTAGCTGCAATACCTTGTGTTGCCCGATGTGTTTTGACGGCCGCATGTATACCCTTCGCTGTTACATTTCAGCATGTTTGAAACACAGCCCAGTTGTTCAAGTTGTTCGTTGAACTTGTTTACATTATAATAATGTTACATGTACATCGTACAATCCGAATTGGTAGTGTAGATTTATTGAACGGCTCATCGTATTTTGTAGTCAGTTTTTTTCCATCCATCGAGTGCGGAAGTGAAATTACGCGTGCATACAGCCATTACGCAATTTTAGCAGACTATGCGTATGCTGCACGAAAGGAGGAAAGAGTTACCGCGAACACCATAGACCATTGCTACGATACCCCCCCCCCCCACCAAAGGTGGACATGAATGTACTATTTCCATGAATGTATACATCTGCAGGTCAATCTTCAATATCTTACACAGGTGCAAAACTATAGAACACATTGTTGAATTTTGTTAAAAAATCAAACTTCTAGGTGTAAGTTCACAAAAGCCATCTTTTATGAGAATGTCTTGCTCTATGTTAATGTGCTTAAGTACGAAGGTAAAACGAATTCTAGCTGTAATCATCTAACTTTGTGGGATCTTTTACTGTCACAGTTACCATCTTCTCTTCACAAAATTACATGTATCAATATATATACATCAATACATGTATCAATACAATGTACATATGAGTTAACAGGCTAGGCTCGACTAGCACAAGACTATATTCGTAGCTTCTTATTGTCAATGTATTCTGCGGAATTTGAATTGCATTATATTTCTTGAATATTAAATATGGCAATAAAATAATGATGACGATGATGACGATGATGATGATGATGATGATGATGATGATGATGATTGACTTGTCGCCTGAAAAACCAACGTGTCGGTTTTCCACGCGGCGTCGCCTGACCTCATCGGACGACGCGACGATATCATACAAACGAGGCAACTCCACGGGCAACTCGAATTGCCTACCGCGTTGCTCGTCGCGTTGCCTACCGAGGTGCCTCGTGTAACTCGACCATGCGACTGTTAGGTAGCCGTCATTATTTACGGTCTGGGGGGGGGTGGGGGTGGGGTGGGTTGGAGTAATTTCATCGGAAACTCCGAAATTTCGATTACCCCTTGCCAACCATGATGAATTTGAGTAACACCCCCTCTCAAACTCAACAATTTTGACTGAACCCCCCCCCCCTCTTAGAAGAACTAAATACCAATACACGTATTTGTAAAATTTACAAAAATACAGTGATAGTAAAGACCTTTCAAATACTGATGTACCCTGCTTTATTATTATCGGTTATCTAATGACGGTTGAAAAAGGTGAAACAAACGAAATGAAATTCAAAGTGACAACGAAATATAGATATGAAAGCTCACGCTATAACCAGTATCTAACCACATAGTACTGTTTAAATTGGATGGGTATCATGACTGAGTTTTCACTAGGATATATGACTGAGCAGACTTTGAAAGTAAAAGGGAATAACATGCGCGAGACTGAGGGGGAAGTGTCAGAGGGGATATTCACTATCTTGCGTGAACAATTTTTGAGAAATTGATTTGTGCAATGGTGCAGCCTGGTGCAATCTGAAAGCCTCAAAGGTGTTTTTAAATTTGTTTTTAACTAGTAAAACTGTTAGAACACCCTAAGGGGAGAGCACGGGAGGGGTGTCCCCTCTCGCATCGAAAATTTTGAGAAATTGATGGGTGCAACCATGGTGCAATTTGAGAGGTGTTTCAATTTATTTTGCTTCAAAAATTGAGTAACCCCCTTCTCCCTCTTCACATTTTGAGCAACCCACTTGAAGTTTTCAATTTTTTGAGTTACTCCCTCACATGCTTACGATCCCCAGACCGTAAATAATGACGGCTCCCTTAAGTATACTAGTCCCAGATCGGCCTGAAAGTTCTTTAGAGGCACTGTCTGTAAAAACCTGCAAAAGGTTGGCCAAGGTCAAATTTTCAATTAAGACGAAACATATCACATATGATAGGGCATAGTTTAACTAAGAAGGAATGAATTTTAATTTTTGTTTAAACGGACCCATTTTGATGTTACAGGCCATGTCACGTGATATGGTGAGGACCTAATATTTCTTACGATTTCCCTTTAAAAAGTTTGAAAATTCTCCAAAAATGCAACATATTTACCATATTGTAGATATTGACTAACAAAAAGTGACGGTATCAGTATATATATTTGTCATGAGTAAGGTCCCCTCAGTACGTCCGTAACCTTATATTGACCTTTGACCCTTCTCTGCCGTAGAGGGCGCTCTAATGCCGGAGAAGTGAAATCTGAGCAAATTTCAGCATTAAAAACTTCCAATTTTATAAATAAAAATGGTAACCCTTGTGCGAGATCCTCGTAGTGACATGTACATCATGTTACGTAACATGACTAATGTTTTGTGAATCACTTTAAAACTTGGTTAATTTTTTTTATGTTATGCTGTCATGAAAAGTGATGAAATATTGCTACTTTCTTATTTTGGTTTTTGCTAAAGCCTGTCTTAATCATTTATCAACAAGTTCGTTTTTATACCATTGACAAAAAATAAACCCAAAAAACATATTTTCAAATTTACAAACAACAACAACAGTAACAACAACAAACAAAGTAGCAACTTCCGTGACACGTTTTATTTGTACCATACGAATACATATACTCCAGGTGTAAGGGTGACGAATTCGTAAATTAATTTCTTTGATGTTATCTTCATCATCGGTTTATTGCTAACAGTTTACTTTCGAAAAAATGGAATATGACATTTAACACACACCAAAAAAATAGTTTGAACAATTTCAAAGTCAAACCAAACAAAATACGATGACACATTTCCTTGTAAGCTTGAAGTAGCTGTGAGTACTACAAATAATGGTTAGACTTCTCGTATGTATTTACTGAAAGTCTGTCGCCTTGGAAAATATTTGACATTAGGAAGTGTTTAGATACTGCTTTTACTACAATTATAAAAATATTTACCGTCATTGGAACTGCTCATAGGATTCCTTGACGTTTGTAAGTGAAGACATAAAAAGCAAATAATCCAAAGGTTTCTGTCACTATGGGGTCAAAGGTTAATGACATTACGTAACCATAGCTGCAACACGCAGTCAAATGTAAACAATAGACCCGCTTGCCACAATCCGGAAGCAGCCGCCGGTGCACTCCGAGAAATTGGTGAGTATTGCATTTTTATCCATGATATTATCAACGAAAACATATTCAACACACCAAACAGTTTTGTTTCTTTAGTTTTACAAACATCGGAAGTGAAATTCAGCGATAAAATCCAGGCAACCTGCATCGGTCGAAACAGCGGGAATTTCAAATTGGTGATAGCGATCCCGGTGTGTTGACTTGACGTTTATTTATAAAATATGAGTCAATGTCAGTCAATGTCATATTTCAGCTTGGTGACTTGATGAATCCTAGCAATGTACTGCTATCTTGAACAGCTGTGACATTATCAGCAATCGCTTTACCTGGAAACATGGAGGCAGTAGGGGAAACCCTGGCTAGCAATGCCCTGAGTGTCGAATGATTAGACCTACCGTCGCATCACATTATCAAATGCTGCGTATGAGAGCTTAGCCGTTCATGATTCTAACACTAGGCGAGTGTGTACAAGTGTCTGAGAGAGGTACAAGCAAATAATCATTAGGAACGCAATTCTGTTTTGTTCTCAATTCACAATAATTTCAGATCTACCTGTTGTCATGAAATGGATATCTCTGTCACAGCTGTGGGTTGTGATGTCGGCATTGCTGCCGGAAAAGCAAGTGAATGCCATGGATCGCTAACAGCCCTTGAATTGTGTACTCGAGACATCACTGCACATCTCAAATTTCCCAATACGCTTTCAGAACGACTTTAAATATAATTGTTTTGGTTGTGCTGTCATGTTTTCAGGTCATTATAGAATGAACCCATCATGAACGAATCACTTTTACCAAAGTCGATATTTTTTTTGCATTATATCATCATTTTGTGTCTTTTTCAATGCTGAATTACGTACTTCGAATTTTGTAAAATTGGCACGTTTTAAACCGTTGACTATTTTTGCCATTTCCAGATTTAAACTTTTGTTAAAACTTTCAGAATAAATTATAGGAATATTTGAAAGAAAATAAGGCTAAAAAATTAGGGGGTCACAAGGTGAATTTTTAAGGTAGAAGAAGTCAAAGATAGACTATATGAATGTTTTTATATTACTTATTTTTTATTTATTCACCTTAAAGGATACCCATTTACAGACACCTTTTTGGTAGTAGTTCCCAACAGGGCCGTAATCTTTCATGGTCCTAAAACACTAAATACAATAAACAATACAAATAAAAGTACAGCAAAATAAACACAGGAGTAGTTAAAGTAATTAAGAAATAAACAAAGTGACCGTATTCAGAAAAAATTATAAGTCAAAGTTATATTTATAAAAAGTTTCAATTGTATTTGAAAGATACTGAAACTAGGGCTACATCGAAGATTTTCTGGGAGGGAAATCCAAATTCTGAATGCACGCATTACAAAAGTTCTCTGACCTGATTCCGTTCGAGAAAAAGGAGGTTATGCGAGATTGCTGCGCGTGTGGGATAATCATGAACATTCATTAAAGGTATAAACATGTCTGCAATGTACGTCGGAACAGAGTTCTCAAAATATTAAAGACTAAGATACAAGTGAAATAGAAAATACGTTGCATAACGGAAAGAAAATCAGCGGCTTTGAAAAGATCATTACTCGGCGTATCAAAATCTGCGTATCAAAATCTGCGTAGTAGAATCCTCAATGCTCTTTTCTGCATTTTATACACCCTGTCCATGTTGTTCTTACTGGTATTTCCCCAAACCACCCTACAACAGAAAAGAGTTGATTGAATTAAACCATGATACAGAATTTTTCTAAGGTGAAAAGGAATTAGTTGATGTAAGCAGTCTTAGTAGACCTATTCTCTGACTCAGTGTGGTGCACATATTGTCAATATGCTTTTATCTAAGAAACCACATCATCAATAGTCACACCAAGGATCCTCTCAAAATTAACACAAGAAATATCATTTATGACAACATCAATTTTGTCGCAACGACGGTCAACATTGTGTAGCTTATGCCGCGACCCAACTAACATAGCCTTGGTTTTGTTTGCATTAATTAACATGCTAGTTGCTAGTTATATAGCGTCATTTTGAAGTAGATTGTTGACTTGGGAAATCGTAAAGCCAGATGATAGAAGAGTCTGGTCATCGGCGTTCATGCCTAATGAGAGTTAGAAGTTACAGATAATGGCAAATCATTGATAAAGCTGGTAAAAAAGCAAAGGGCCAAGTATCGACCCTTGCGGTACTCCAACTGATACTTTCTGTCTTTCAGAAGTCTTACCCATATGACACACAATCTTTGAACGATTTAAACCATTTAGGTTTTTATTATTCAGTCCATACAGAGAAAGTTTCTCTAAGAGTAGGGCTAACTCGTGGTCAACAAGATTAAACGCCTTAGACAGGTCGAGAAAAAGAACTCCAGAAAGATGACCACTGTCTTTGTAATAATTCGTCGCACGTACGTAAAAGGCCGTTGACAGGAATGGTGCTTTCTGAAACCAGACTGTGTCGTATGCAACAGACTCTTATCGGTCAAAAATTTATACAAATTACAATGAATGTGAATCTCTAAAATCTTAGAAATTGCTGGCAAAATTGAAATTGGCCTATAATTTGACATTCCATTTATATTACCAGTACCCTTATAAATCGGAACAATTCTCGCACCATTGAAAATTCCAGAAAGGTTGCATTATCGATACTAAGATTTAACACTTCGGTGAGATAAAAAGAAATAACTGGAGCACTCACACGTAATAACTTAGCATTAACATTATCAACACCTGTAGATTTGCCTGTGATAGTGCCCTTGTAACAAACTCAGAAGACAAGTGCGGAATGTTAAAAACTGCATCATCAAGTTTTCCACGAAGATGACCTTCTAACAGTGAAAAATCGGTGTCTTCGTTGACGGTAACATTTAAAGTATTTGAAATATTAGAGAAGAAAGAACTGAAAGCGTTCACAATAACAGAAGGGTCAGAAACAAGAATACCATTAACTAAATCGGAGTAGTATTTTCTTTTGAAGGTTTGACAAGGCTGTTAAAAATATCCCAGAGAGATTTTGCATTCGAACCTTTCTGTCTAAGGTACCGTTCAGTTTTTACGGCCGGGGGGCCGGCAAAATCCAGGGGGGGGGTCATCATAATTTTGGAATCCACAAAGGGGGGGGGGTCATCGCTTTTTCACTGGTAGGAAAGGGGGGGTCACCACATTTTCAAAAACATAATACCAACAATAAAGTTCACTTTATGCCATGGCCATGATCGACCCTCTTTACCGGCGGGCCGCCTTCGGCCCACTACAATAAATATACATTATGTATTACCCATGACCCTCTTAACGGGCAGACGCCTTTGGCGGCCCACTCCAATTAGGTTTACTTCATGCAATGGCCATGATTGACCCTCTTTACCGGCGGGCCGCCTTCGGCAGCCCACTACAATAAATATACATTATGTATTACCCATGACCCTCTTAACGGGCAGACGCCTTTGGCGGCCCACTCCTATTAGGTTTACTTCATGCAATGGCCATGATTGACCCTCTTTACCGGCGGGCCGCCCGCGGCGGCCCACTACAATAATTGACTTTATGTAATACCCCACGGCAATCTTACCGTAAAATTCCCAATTGAAGCCGCGGCTTGTATTAGAAACATTTTTGAGGGACCCCGGGGATCACGCACTGAATAATGGTAATGGCCGCGCGCCTTCAGCGGCCCTGTCCAGTAAAGTCTACTACATGCAATAGCCATGATCGACCCTCTTTACCAGCGTGCCACCTTTGGTGGCCCGCTAGAATAAAGTTGACTTTACGTAATGGCCCATGACCCTCTTAACCGGAGGGCTGCCTTTGGCGAACCACTCCAATAAAGTTTACTTTATACAATGTCCATGGACATGAGTTGTCTATGGAAATGAAGTTAAAAATTGCCTTACAGTCGTCCTAATTAACAGACGTTTCAATGGATGTGGCTGAGAAGTTTGTGCACTGGCATCGAATAAAGTGCGCTGCGTACCGGAGTTCAAATCCAAACCATGCGGGTAAATTTGACATATGGGTTTTGGTTATTTTTCGGGGGGGGGTCATCAATTTTTTTCGTCTGACAAAGGGGGGGTCATCTTTTTTTTCACAAAAAATGCAGGGGGGGTCTATATTTTTTTTGAACACCGGCGACAAGATTTTGCCGCCCCCCCCCAGGCCGTAAAACTGAACGCTCCCTAATCTCTTGTAAAAATACTCCTTTTTTGACTTTTCAATCATATGGACAACTTTATTCCTTGATTGCCTATAAAGACGTAGTTTGCTAGCATCAGATTTTGCTTGGTTAAGAAAAGCATCTCTCTCATGCATAGCATTCAAAATATCGTCGTTCATGCATGGCGGTTGTCTAACACGTCGAAAACGTTTTTCAATAAATGGAGCGTGAATGTCACAAATATCGTTAAAAATGGTAACCCAAATCCTCATTACAATATTTACATCAGTCGCAGAATCAACTAAACACCACGGCGCATGATGAAGGTAACCCAAATCCTCATTACAATATTTAAATCAGTCGCAGAATCAACTAAACACCACGGCACATGATGAAGGTCACGGAGAAAAAGACTATAGTAAATGTTGGTAAACGAACGAAATTTGACCGTGAGATGAGAAGTTACATGTGGATAATGCGAGTTATTTTTACGTACCATTACAACAGGATAATGATCAGAAATACCAATTTCAGGCACAAAAACGCTAGCAACATTTTCTCGATTGGAAGTATAGATATGATCAATACATGTCTTAGAAAATGGTCTTGTAGGAAGCGAAATAAGTTGAACTAAGGACAAGTTACTCAGTAAATTGTAAATATAGTGACTCTGGCCGCTCTCAGTGAATAAATCAATGTTGAAGTCACCCAATAAATAAAGTTCTTTACCAGTATAGAAACCCTTTTCCAAATTCGATTCAATACAAATATCAATGCTATGAGAGGTACCAGGTGGTATATAAACACCAGCAACTAAAAAAACTATTACTTTTAGGAGGCTTGATCTCAAGCCACAAGATTTCCAAGTCATCAGATTCCAGGTCAGACCTTCTCGTGTAGCAAACATTACAACGAATATAAGCCAAAAGACCATCGCCCTTTTTTCCGATCCTATCTCTTCTTTCAATTTGAAAACCGGCAATTTTAAAATCATTGACACAGTTCGTATTACTTAAGAAGGTTTCAGCAAGAAACAATACATCCGATGAAAACGTTTTGTCAACAGAAAGATAGTGAGTAATCTGATCAATTTTGTTAGTTAAGTGTTGAACATTCCAATATCCAATCTTTAGACCATTCGAAAAGCTTGTCCAAGAAGCGTGTGTGTTCACAGAGTCCACGGCTTGAGCTTCCTCGCCGAGACTCTGACGTCGCTTGTGACCCGAAGGACCACAAGCCCAGCAGTTGACGCGGATTCATGTCTGCAGACTCTCTCAATATGACCAGATTCGCCACACAGATAGCAGTATACCGCCCTTCTAGATTTCGCTTGATCGCTATATCGTTGAGAATTCGAGTGTCGACGGTTGTAGACATTGTTGTGCTTACTGCTACCAGATGTAAAGCGCTTTCCCGCAGACGGAGATTTCGTTGTGAAGCAGCAGCTAGAGAGATTTGCATTTGCGAGGAGCTTATCACATCCAGAATACGTTAGGTGCACACCATCACGTAGTAACAGAGACGTGTCAACTGAACCATCCCGAAATAAAAAATTAGCATCATTATCAATAAATGCAGCGGCAAGGTCTCCATTTTCGCACAGCTGGGAAAGTTCATGATTGACTCGATCAATTTTCGGAAGAAGGTCAGGATTTGACAGGTCAATCCTGGGACAGATGCTGAGAATAGTAGTTTTCTCACGCACAATCTTCTTTGTTTCTTTTAAAAGTAGTTCATAGTCAGCAGTCAAGTTTTCAACAGTGAGGTCTTGTGAACTGCAGTCATTTCCACCTACTTCTCAACACAGTCCCTCTAGTGGATAGAGGGACTGTGTTCTAAAATAACCTCCTTGAAAGGTTCGTTGCCAGAGTATTTCGTGGCGATGAAGTGGCGCATTCTATTTATGGTAGCACCTGGCAGACACTTGACAATAGTGTCAGTTTGAAAAATTGCGTAATAACGAGTCACCGATGAACAGTGCCTTATTTACATTTTTCTGGCGGCCAGCTGCAGAGTGGTCTACGGCGCGCCAAATGTTTCAAAATATTTATCGATTAAGTGCAACTATAAACACTCACTATGATGCAACCGCGATCCCTCAGGACCGGCACAAGCCTTACGAGTATGGCGAGAGTGTTCGGCCTTCGGGCACCATTTTACAAGTGGTATAGCCACAAACTGATGACGTAAAAGATGTGCGTACTTATGGAAATGAGGTCAAAGGTTACGTTCTAAAAGGGGCGATAAATTATTTTGGGGGTAAGAGTTAGGAATGGGGACTTCGAAACTTAGGGAGAATAATTGAAATGAAGGGTCCCCAATGAGACCCGGAATGAGACGGAATTATTGCCGCGATCACATGAACTAACTAACCCTAACCCTAAAAGCTCTCTGATGGTCTTCATTTGCTTGATTTTGTGTCGGGTGAAGCACAGTGGGAGCCAGAAATTGGGGTTAGCTGACCAAATTGTCGGAACCACCGTCCCTCCACCCACCGGTCTGGAAACAGCTCCTGTTTCTTTGTTCCGATGCGCGTTACGGGTAAACATATCAATTACAAAAAATCCGTGAATCTCTGACACCTTAAAGGTGACAAGTACGTGAATTTGCATGAAAAATATGCTAATTTTAACCAAAATGACCAGAATACACTGCGCTATTCACTACAGCGATTTTGCTAATAAACTTGTCGATATTGTGACACAAACGTTTCGATATTGAGGTGGGAGGCTCAAGGTTCTTTCACATTTTTATACATAAAAATTCATTTCTTTTCAAAGCTGTCGCGTACTCTTTTGGCCTCCAAAATAGATTGAGCTTGCAAGGAATCGCCGCTAGACAACTGTACGCGACTGTACCCCTAAGTCTTAAAACGGATAAACAAAGACACAAACAAAATCACTAGCCCAAAAATCATCGTTTCGGACAAAAAACATCAAAATAAGTGTCTCACCATTCGTAAAATATCGTAAATTTAATGTTCAATGACTGAAATATGCTGAGTGGGATTAGATTCAAATGTGGAAGGGAGGAAAAACCTTCGTGACCGAAGAACCGACGTGTGCGATCAAAGTTTCAAAATGGCGTCGCGGCAAACTCAACAGCATTCCGAAACATCGAAAGCATAAATTTCGAGTAATGTTAGGATGAAAATCGATTCCAGAAAATAAACATTTAGGAAGGTATACACCTCGCAAGTCAAAATTTACGGGGAATTTTACGGGTTGATTGGCAATTTTCGTTGTTCAAAAACGCGTGTCCGACGTATGGTGGCCGCCATCTTGATTTTTAACAACAAATGCATCGTCGAAAACTCGGACGTTTTCTGCAACAGAACAGAGAAACGACAAAAAAACGTATACTACCAATTTTAAAATTCCCATCGCTGATTGATCACGCCAAATTCTTTTCGATTTATTCTTATTTCTACAAGTGAAAGGGGGGAAAACTTTCGTACTATAAGGTGCCTCTTCCTACCTAGCGAGGTCAAATTTGGTGGGCGAAAATTCGACAGAAAAACACGGAATATCATAGACGAAAATCTAAAAAGAAATTACACTCAATGAACACAGTTTCTCTGTAGTAGCAGAAATCCTGGCTATGGTAACAAAGTTACCTGAGGAGCAAAGACATGACAATAAATAAAAGTACCTGGTACTCCGCACCGCAAGATGTTGCCAAACGCTACTGATGGCGTCCCCAAGCAGGCATTTGCATCCGTAACGCGCTTCGTACCAATGGTAGAGCAATTAACACCTTTAAACAATAGCGCACGTGTCACGTTTCCAGACCGGTGGGTGGAGGGACGGTGTCGGAACGGAGCGAGCGAAGCGAGCGGAGTTTCGACAATTTGGACAGCTAACCCCAATTCCTGGCCCCCACTGTACTTCACCCGATACAAAAAACTAAGCAGTCGGAGATTGTGACAGTGTTTTGAAGAAAGTGCAAATTTATATCATTTTAACCTTATTAGTTAGTCAGTGCCGCAATTACGGGGCGTCTGTGTTTTGTGTACGGCGATTTTGACGTCATCAGTTTGTGGATATACCACTTGTAAAATGATGCCGGCCTTCGCAACGCCGGACACTCTCACTATACTCGCAGGGCTAGACCGGCACATACACGACATGTAGATCCCCATTGCAGAAAGCTTTACCACACAGTCAAATATATGGAGCTACGATATTTGTGCAGTATCCTATACATAGCTCTGGGTGGCAGGGCGGTGAGTTACCGGCGTTATACGGCCTGGCCGTGTAAGGCCAGTAACTCACAGCCCTGCCGCCCAGAGCTACATTAATCAGTATACAGAGAAATAGCGGCTGCTTGATCAGTGTTTGTCAAGTCGGGCGCGTTCGCGTTCTACATGTACTACAGAAAACGTTGCCTCGAATCTAAACGGAGCATTTTAGCCCGAGTAATTTCTCTTTTGCCACACTCTGTTTAGAGGCTAAACCCACGGTTATGTGATGTTTGATACATAGCGGCCGCTGCGTGGTATGCAATTTTACAATGCATACCCACACGGCGGCCGCTATGTATCGAATCACACACGTAACCGTGGGCTAGCGGCTAGCCATCGTTTTGTTGGGGTAGGACTCCATGGTTTGGGCACAGACTGTCTACGGTTTGGGAGAAGCGGCCCTACACTGTACAGCGAGGGGATCGCTGGTCGCCGGCGTGTACTGTACTAGCGACGGGACCGCCGGCCGCTGGCTTACCACCTCAAGGGGGTACATTGAGGCACGCCATGAGCGAGGGGACCGCTGGCAGCCGACGAACCACCACGAATGTTTTGTCCACTTGTAACTGTTTAACATAGAATGGGACGTGTCGGTAACTTGGACGTCCATGAGATGATATTGAAGACTAGAAGCTGAGAGTTATCGCTGAAATACCCAAAATATCTTGTCCAACATCCGAGTGTGATGATCCAAAACCCTCTGGCACTAAACTCTAACAATCACGTTGAGAATTATTCAATTTACATGTTGGGCTTTTTCTGCGGGGTGTCCCACTCTGTTTTCTTTTCTCGAACGGGCCTCTTTTTTTTCTACTGTTTTTTTTGTTTTTTGTTTTTTTGGGTTTTTTTTGTAACTATGGAAGACCGGTCACGACATGCGACATGCGAGTTTTTAAAACTGCGATCTGCGGTTAGGGTTAGGGTTAGGGGTAAGGGTTAGGGTTAGGGTAGGGGTTAGGGTAGGGTTAGGGGTTAGGTTTTCTCTGGTAAAAAGCCTTACTTCGCTCTCAACCCTGGAGGTTAGGCCAAGGGAGGGAAAAATTGTAACGGCATAACTTAGGGTTAGTTACCGTTAGGGGTTAGGGGTTAGGGTTAGGGTTAGGTCGCAGATCATTAAAGACGCAGGTCGTATGTCGCAGGTCGTGACCGGTCTTCCCTACATGTCGGAGTCCTAACGTGGCCGCTATTTCTCCCAGGGTGTATCCATTTTAGAAGTATGCAGAAATAAGCTTGTCTCTACCTCTGTAATCCATCGTTAGGAGGAGAACGAAATGACATGTATGCAAACGCCATATTTGTTTTGCAACTCGCATGTCGCAGTTTAAGAACTCGCATGTCGCAGTTTAAGAACTCCCAGGTCGCAGTTAAAAATAACTCGCATGTCGCATGTCGTGACCGGTCTTCCATAGGTAACCTCGTTTTCGGTTTGTTTGTTTTGTTTTGTTTTTGTAACCTCGTTTTGGTTTTTTTCAAGCTAACCTCGTTTTGGTTTCTTTTCAGCCTCAACGCCAGCGCGATCTCGATCGACTTTTCAGTTGTGAATATCTTTCTTTTTTTTAGTCAGACCTGATGGTGGTTCGCTTTGTTTTTTGTAGAAGTGAAAGTACTATTTCAGGTTTTGTTTTTAAGCATTTCAATATTTTTTGTGTGTGCTTGATTTTTTTTTTGCTTTTTTCCCTATATCAGCATTCATTGCACCTTTATATCAAATACACGTGCATGTACGTCAATAAGTATGGGATTGTGGTATTTTCAGATTTTTGCAAACAGTTTATCTTCTCATTACGGTTTAAAGAGTATTTTACAATTAAGTATTACATAACATTCTCCCCTTTTTTGCAATAATACTTTTCTCGTTTATTTTCTTCCGTAATTCCATCGAATTTTTATTTCAATCGAGAACGACGGTTGCACGTCATCTTTATCTGTACAGACACATTCAAATATTTAATGACACATATTTTCAAATGAATGTTATTTTTGTGAAAAAGTACATTAATAAAATACAATGATATGGACGAAAGAAATTTTTTCTTTATTATTCATACACGTTTTATACTTTATTTAGAAAGAAAATTTGACAGTTTATTTTTACTCTATGACGATAAATATTTTTGAAACATTTGGCGCGCCGTAGTGGTCCTCGTAGGCTGTTGAGGAATTTGTACGCGATCTAATTGATGGAGATCGGGCAGAGTGTCTGTTATGTGCGTTGTAATTAGAAATGGAGTCATTGTTCACATCGGTATTTGTATTGCATGGCGTATTGAGTTCCTGTCGCATGGACTCGCAGTTAGATTAAAGTCCATGACATCTATTTCGTAGTTGTTTATTTTCAGTCGTTTTCATAGAGAGCTGTGTTATTAATCAGAGTTTACGGCCTGAAGTTTCAAAAATATTTATCGATTAAGTGCAACTATAAACACGCACTATGATGCAACCGCGATCCCTCAGGACCGGCACAAGCCTTACTAGTATGGCGAGAGTGTTCGGCCTTCGCAACGCCGGACACTCTCACTATACTCGCAGGGCTAGACCGGCACATACACGACATGTAGATCCCCATTGCAGAAAGCTTTACCACACAGTCAAATATATGGAGCTACGATATTTGTGCAGTATCCTATACATAGCTCTGGGTGGCAGGGCGGTGAGTTACCGGCGTTATACGGCCTGGCCGTGTAAGGCCAGTAACTCACAGCCCTGCCGCCCAGAGCTACATTAATCAGTATAGGCCTACAGAGAAATAGCGGCTGCTTGATCAGTGTTTGTCAAGTCGGGCGCGTTCGCGTTCTACGTGTACTACAGAAAACGTTGCCTCGAATCTATTAAACGTAGTGTTTTAGCCTGAGTAATTTCTCCTTTGCCACACTCCGTTTAGAGGCTAAACCCACGGTTATGTGATGTTCGATACATAGCGGCCGCTGCGTGGTATGCAATTTTACAATGCATACCCAGTGTTTTCATTAGAAGCCGGCAGCCGGCGAAATTGTACGTCTGTGACAGCACTTTCGCCGGCTGTAATTTGGGGGAAAATATTATAAAATGGCATAAACTTTGGTTAATACTTCACAAATTATGACCATCGACTGAGTGACAAAAGTACACGACGTTTGGGCTTGGCGCGACAAACGAGCCAAAAACGGACGAACGTGCACACGCATAGTAGGCCAGGCTCCGTGTACAACTTGGGCTATGTATACATACAACGTCTTTTTATGCGAGGTCAGACTAGGTCAGTGTACTGTTCTAATATCTTATATCATTGGGTGAAAGTACGCCTGTCCTCTGTAAGCGGCAATATCATTGGGTATATTTCCCTGACCTCATTAATATTCTGCTACGAGTCAAAAAAGTGGCGACCGGCCATAGGAAAGCGTGTAGCTGTCAGCGATCACGTTTTGATGTGGTAATGAGCCGAGTGCAGCCGTCCGATGAATGTATCAATATAATTTTTTTAGTATTTTGGTGAGGTGTTCTTCAGAGAGCGAAATCAAAGTCATGCATCGCCAACATGTTGTATTACGTGCGCTAAGTACGCGTACGCGACTATGACGCCAGAGCAAGGGATTTGTTTATAGAACTGTTCTAGAAAGTACGTGATCAACCATCTACGTTAAAATGCTAAAATCCTGAAAGTGGTATAAACTCGCGGTTGTGGTTGCAATTCGATATTTTACCCCCGAAAACGGTGATTTGGCGGTGTACAAAATTTTGAAAAATATTGTACGTCTCAGGGCTGCTTTTCACGTATATTTCTTGTGATTTCAACTCAAAGGAAAGTGGAATGGGCACGCTCTACCGTATCTGCCGCCTATGTTGTAATAACTTATAAGGTAAGAGATATCATTTCCGGCGTTTAGCCGATTGTAATGCACTTGTATGATTGGAATTCATGACAGATTATCTTGACCAGGCTAAACGAATACAATTTGGAAGGGTAACCGATTTTCAAAAATGTCCTCCAACGTCCCCCATCAACGTAGCTCAATGAAACTGCCATCCTTTGTTCATCTATATTTATCGATTGAATAACTTGAATGACGTTGCTCACAAACACATGAGTACGCGAAAATGGGACATTTTTGAACTGCAGGTGCTTGACCTGTCACTGCCGATACTGAAAACATTGAGGTCACGATCGTACTACGTCAAACAGAAAGCTCGAAAAGTTCGCAAATTACGACTTATCATGCTCTCTCTGCTGTGCCATGATGTTGTAGTGAGGGTAGTCACGAGGTTAACCACGACCGAATTTTTCCTAATTTGGCCTTGCATAGCGTTAAATCAAAGGCCGAAATTAGCCGATGTCCCAAACCAGACACGAAGACTTCGAAGTCAGTGACGTAATCGAGTTGAGATGTGGGCATGCGCAGTCGTTCGAAAACGACCCTCCAAAATAAGAGTGGCAACGAAATGTTTAAAAATTTGGGCAAAGTTGCGGTCGTTTATGAAAAATTCAAAAAACCGATTAAAGATTTCATACTTGTACTAATTTGAAATCTCCGGTTTAGCCAAAAGCATCCCTTTATTTCAAGCGTCGTAACCGACACCAATTTATTTGATTGCAAATGCTGCACATTTAATTTTACTGGTTTTATAGACAATTTGAAAGTAGGTACTCATTTATAAAAAAGTTCCGGCTTTCCATAATGTCAAGTGTAAGATTGAGAAAAAGTTCGGCTTTTCTATTACATAATACAATCGTTAAAACTTGTACCAGCGCACTAATACATTACGGCTTGAAATCTATTTATTTCAAGATTATTTGGTTTCCGCTACCCCCGATACCGATCAATACGTAGCGGAGACGTCCGCGAAAACAAAATTGTGCCCCGATCCTGCATTGTATAGGAGTGGTTGGCACTTAAGCGGATACAAAAGTAACTGGACTCCGTTACAATACTACATTTGGTAAACTGATAAGTTCACATGCGAACAAGTAACATAGCAGAGAACTAAGTTTAAAATTTAGCATGAAAAAGTCACTAGAAAAATGAGAACTAGCCTAAACGTCTATGTCACCATTACGTAAAACGAGCAGCAATACTGATTGTAAGCAGCAGTAGTATAAATAAAATTTATAATTCTAAACAAACGTTTCTTGGTAGACTGCTTTCTGAGTGCGGGATTAGATTGTAGTATACGACGTATATTTCATCTTGCATACTGTCATAAATTGTGCTTTCGGAAAATGTGTTTCCTCTTTTAATGCTAAAGAAAACAGACGGCGGCATCAAAAAACTCGTTAATACTGTTTTAGTTTACACCACACTAATATTAAATGAATTTATAAATGATTTATGATAGAGTAATATTTGAAACTTAAAAGCAGAGTCAGACGAACTTTTAGTGAAATATCCATAATGATAAGTCTCAACATCTACGTTATAATATTCATGGTAATTGCCTCTTAGAGATCTACTACTAATTATGGCACGGCATACAAATTAAGCTAACTTAATAAAGGAAGACCACAATGTATCATATTGTTTGTTTTCTTTGTTCAGCGTTTTATTTCTCAGAGTCAAAACTCCTCTTCTTCTCTTTTTCCTTCTTGTTCTTTTTCAATTTTACCAGTAAACCAACCAATATGGTGCTACCGCGTCGATTAGTGGACCACTCAATCCGTTCATTGCTGAATTGAGGATCAAGTTGAGTTTTCAACTTAAGAGTTTCCGGCCTTTTTTCGTAACTTCCGGGTTGGATGTAAACTTGAAACACAACCTGCGCATTGTACGCCCTCCCTTCATCTCGAAATCTGTTGGAATAATTAATGGCGATTTACAAATTTACAAAAAAGCAGTTTAAAGTTGTTAGACCGAGGATCAATAACCAGTCTGAATATTATTGCATCATATTAAAATATCTAAAGACATTATAAATACTCTTGTGTGTTTAGTTGCTTGCAGTGTTGTTTTAAAGGGCTAAATGCTTTGCCTTGAACCTTAAACAAATTTCACCTTTCAACGGACGAAAATAGGAAGTAGTACAAACTCATACATCGTATGTCAACCTGATCTTATTGCCCATATCAGAATAACACGTGCTTTTATTTTCGTCTGTGACCGAGTTTTCAAAGAGTCGCGAAGTCATATCAACATATAGTATGGCGAAAATGTTCGATTTGGTTGCTATGGTGTGACATTGGCTGAGATGTTTATATAAACCAGACTGAAAAATTATTATGTCCTTTGGACCCAGTTGGCTAAATGATCCTGTTTGTTGAGCCCAACCAGCTGACTTGATAAAAATTAGAATTATGCAATTGATATTGAAATTTTGATATGGCCTACAGTATATGAACATCATCATTGGACAGCGTTGTTCTTCTTAATCAGCAAATTTTTGAACCATTATATAAAGGGTTCGTATATGAAGATAATCCATGAATGATAAAATGGATTTTGAAAACGAGTTTTCATCTGCGGAAAGAAGAAAGGGTCAACGGAAAAACAATTACGTCAATATCGGATGTGTTTTACGTATAATTATGGGCCGTTTTGGCCAGTATGAGAATCGTCATAACTAAACTGAAAGTGCGTCTACTGACAGAGTTGTGTCTTCAAATCTTTTGTACTCACATGCTTGGGGAAGCATAGGTTTCTAAGGCAGCATATATGATGCTCGGTGTCACGAAAACTTGCTTTGTGTTATGACCGATTGTATTATTTTCATCGAGATGATCTTCACATTCGCGAAGCTTATTGCCGCCCATTGCCACGTCACATGTAAATCGAAAGTACGAACTTTCCTAAGTCTGTCGTGTAGAACATGCTCGTGTAATGTATTTTGAACATCTTGGACCACGTATTCTCTGCATTCTTTACTAACACGTTTTCTTACACAGTACATGACAGGAAACAATCACAAAATCGATAAACAATATACATGTATTGAGGCAATCTATCTCGGGGAAAATAAGTAAGTGTTGTGAATCAGTCCTCAATTAAAAAAAAAACATTACCCGTTTTCAGAATCCTACGTGCAGGTCCAGATGTGGGGGAGGTTGGGGGAGTATGAATAACAGAAGTACACATCTAGGCAAATATATAGGCTGGTAAATATCCGCCGCAATTAAAATGCATATATGCGGCAAGACAGACAGCAATCATTGCCTGAAGGGCCGGTGGAATAATACAAAAGCTAAAACGTTAGGTGCCCTATAGTTTAATGTTGCAATATTATAAATTACTTATAAAAACAAGTGTGTAACGTAAAAAGAAAAGCAGATGAGGTTACATTTTTAGATTAATTGACATTACTTCATCATCTAATTATCCCAATTAGTTCCAAACGTGTTCTACCTAGTCGAGAAAAGAACTTTACCACCATTTGTTCAACTGAACGAAATAAGATATCAACATAATTAAATGAGTTCATAGACAACCTGGTAGAAGTAAAGAACCGGTTTGCAGTATTGGAAGTACAGACTCTTCCTTTGTCCCATGGAATGCACGATGCCAATATCGCAAACGTTTAAATCTTCACCACGCTTTTCAATTCTAAAACATGCATTAAAATGTTGGAGTTAGTTTATCCTGATGAGAGAAATATCATACTATGTGATGAATTGACCCTTCATGACCCTTTCTAGATTTTCAGAAGATCGCCCTCTATCTTTCTTAAGGCCCTCTGACACAAAGGTCAAGAAACTTCTTGGTAAAACAATTAAAAGGTTAAAGATTAAATTACATCTACGCAGACACGTTTTTCTTCCACTGTCTTAAAGCAAGTAGACATGCCACGTGGATCTCACTAACACTCCAGCCAAAAGTAGGACTGTAGGCGCAACGATGTAAGTTGATTTCCTTTTATGACTTTCCAATTATTTAGAAGACCATTTTGAATGCAGTGCTTAGATATTTTAGTAGAATTTAGTTCTTTTATTCCGTTTACTTTGGACTTGATTTGCCTCGACTCTCCGATGTAGACAATGAATGACCTTGTATTTTAATCTCTTTATTTACCCAGTTTTCACCGCTTCTTGAATAAACCTATCCTAAACTAAAGCAACTGAGGGTGGTTATTTCTTGGAGTGGTTGGCACTTAGCGGATACAAAAGTAACTGGACTCCGCCACAGTGAAAAATCGTCGCAAGTGAAAAATTGCTGAAAACCAGTGAACCATTGGACAAGACACTGGCTCGAGTGCACAGCGGACACTGGCATATAGGCTATGCAAGGTAGGCCAACTGTATGCACATATACAGCCAACTACAACTGACTCAAAGAAACTATAATGGATGAAAATAAAGTAGAAGGAGCTGAACAACCAGCTCACACAGAATCTCAAAATGAAGATCAAGGAGATATTTCTAAGGCAGAAAATACCACAGAACAAACAAAGGAAGGGGCGGTTCCCAGTGGGACTGCTGAAGGTGGATCTACTGCCCGTGCTGAAGGGCGCCCTCTACAGGACAGTAGTAAAAACGAAAGAGGACTGCTCTATGCTACCTTGAACACTGAAAAGGCCCTGTCAAGCATTTGGAACCAAACAAGGGGAGTTCTCATCGACCTCAGGGGGATGCAGGATCCAACAGAACGCAAAATTGATACAGCAGAGACACTTTCCAAGGAATACGAACAAACTTGGAACAAACTTCAGAGACTTTATCAACAAGACAAGACTCCAGAAGGTAAGGAGCATGCAGAATTAACGGAAATAAGCTTCAATAGGAACATTGAACAAGCAAATGAATACATTAACGATGCAAAGACAAGGAGAGCTGAAAACAGCGCCCTCAACTTCAAATCACCATCCGAACGAGGATCTACACAAGGCAGCTTACGTAGTTCACACAGAACCAGATCATCAACATCATCCAGAACAAACGCATTAAAGGCACAAGGCAAGGCACGCTCTGCAGCAAGAGAGGCAGAGTATATGAAGACAATAGCCCATCATCAAGCTAAGATCAAAGTTATCGAAGCTGAAATGAAAGCAGAAAAGGCAAGGATAGATGCAGAAACCCTCCAGCAAGTAGCGGAAGAAAATTCCTTACCAGTACAGACACTTACTACACCAGACCAGTCATCGAACGACCATGTATCACGATACATTGCAATGAAAAGAGAAATGAAGCATGATCCATTACCAACACTGAACTTTACCGAGTTCGTACCCAAAGCACAAAACAAAGACTTAGAATCATCCCCTCTACTGATACAACCAGGACAGGGAACACCAACAGAATCAGGTGAGACAGTCACACCTACTTCAAATCAACAGACACCTACAACAAGCCAGAATAACAACAACATACAACCTCTGACGGAGATAGCCCAAATGATGGCCCGTCAACGTTTACCACTACAACAACCAATAACATTTGGAGGCGACCCAACCATGTACATGTCATGGAAAAGATCATTCGAGGCCACTGTAACAACGGCCTGCATACAGACATCTGAGAAACTTGACTTCCTCCATAAATACACGCAGGGAGATCCGCAGAAAATCGTCGAAGACCATCTACAACGTTACGTAGACGACCCAGACGAGTCATACAGAGAGGCTTGGATAGAACTAGAAGACAGATTTGGCAACCCTGCAGTCATCACCGCAGTAATCCTGGAAAGACTGAAGTCCTTCCCGAAAGTTAAACCAGACGAAAGCAAAAAGCTACTCGAACTATCAGACTTGTGCTCTAACACAGAGGCACACATAAGAAAACTTCCTGACCTTTCGTCCCTCAATACACCACAGGGACTCAAGCCCGTCATGGAGAAGTTACCAAGATTCGTCCTCAACAAGTGGAGAGATAACGTGGATCATACAAACGACGCCACAAAACATTTCCTCCATTCAAGTTCTTCAAAGACTTCCTGAAAGACACAGCGAAAGCAGCATGCGATCCTGATATTCCAAGACCAGACGACACACACCCTGGAACAAGTAAGTCAAAATCCAGTCAACAAACGAAGACTAGAGCGCGTGTACACGCAACGAAATCATCAAATGAAGAAAAACAATGTCTCTTCACGAGGCTACAGGACATGACCTGAAAGATTGCAAAGCATTTGCAAAGCAACCAGTTGCTGACAGAATTGAACTGTGTAAGAAGAAAGGCTTATGCTTTAAATGCACTAAGAAACATCTCGCCAAAGACTGCACATCGACCATCGAGTGCGCCATATGCAAGAGCAAGAAACACATCACCTGTCTCCACGCTACACCCGGTGACAGGTCTAAGCAGAAAACAACCGAAGCTAAACCAGAAGATAAAGAAAAGGAAACCCAAGAAGCTACAACAAAATGTACCAGACTCACGAAATGCCCAGCCGGTGTGGGAAGTCCTCGCAAAGGTGTATACACAAGACCGACCAGCAGACTACATAGAAAACTTAGTAGTCCTAGACGACCAGTCCAACGCCTGTATGGGTGACAGCCACCTCTTCGACGCACTGAAGATACACGGCCCAGACCTTGAATACGAACTGTCAACATGCAGCGGCAAAGGAGAACTCAGAAAGGGACGACGTAGCAACCGCGTCATCATAGAATCACATGATGGAAAGAAGAAATTCTCTCTTCCTGTCCTGCTAGAAAACGACAACATACCGAGCGACAAGAACGAAATACCCACACCAGACATCTGCAAGGCCTTCAAACATCTGAAGCCCATCATCGATTACATTCCAGAACCAAAAAGAACGTCGGAATTCATCTCCTCATCGGCAGAAACTGCCCAGAACCACTGAAAGTCAGAGAAACAAGAAACGGACCTGTAAATTCGCCTTGGGCTCAACGCACCGACCTAGGGTGGACAATTTCAGGCGAACTGTGCCTAGAGACAGCAAGAGGTGTAATCCGCACTTCAGTACACCGTACGACTGCAACCCTCAACGGCTACAACGAATCAGCGCTCGAATGTAATCATCACATCCACATCAAAGACATAATAAGCCCGAAACCCGTCAACTTCGGCACCACCGTCTTCAAGCGGACACCTTACGACGAACAAAAGGCACCCTCCATTGAAGACAAGCAATTCCTGGACATCATGCAACGAGAAGTCCATGTAAATGAGGAAGGAAATCTAGAACTTCCTCTCCCCTTCAGGCAAGACCCAAAGAAATTACCGAACAACCGACAATCAGCTCTGAACCGATTCTACAATCTACAGAATCAGTTTCAGCGTAAACCACAAATGATGGAAGAATACTTTCAGTTTATGAAGAAAATAACGGAACGTGACCACGCAAGTCCTGTTCCAGAAGATGAAATAGATGCCGAAAACGCATGGTACTACCACACTTTGGTGTCTACCATCCCAAGAAATGGCAGATCAGAGTAGTATTCGACTCTAGTGCAAAGTACAATGGAATATCCTTGAACGATGCATTGCTTCAGGGACCTGACCAAATGAACAGCCTCCTCGGTATCCTGCTACGATTCCGACGCGAGCAGACAGCAGTAATGGGCGACGTAGAACAAATGTTTCATAGCTTCCACGTCAACAAAGAACACAGAGACTATCTGCGCTTCTTTTGGTTCAAAGACAACGACCCCACGAAACCAGTAATTCAGTACAGAATGAACGTACACCTGTTCGGCAATGTCTCCTCACCAGCCATTGCTACCTTTGGACTGAGAAAGATCGCTGAAGACGGCGTATCTACATACGGAGAAGACGTGAAAGAGTTCATCGACAAGAACTTTTACGTCGACGACGGACTAACCTCAGCACCAGATGCACAGAAAGCTATTAGTCTCATCAATAGAACAAGAGACTTACTAGCGACCAGAAACGTTAACTTCCACAAGATCGTTTCAAATGATGAAGAAGTCATGACAGCACTTCCAAACGAAGTACGAGCCAAAGATCTACAGAGTTTGGATTTCAACCAAGACACCTTACCGACACAGAGATCATTAGGGGTCAAGTGGTCTCTAGAGGCGGACGCATTCACATTTGAAGTAGACTTGAAGGAGAAGCCATTCTCATGGCGGGGAGTACTGGCGATCGTCAACTCAATATACGATCCACTCGGTATACTCGCACCAGTTTCCATAGAAGGAAAACTAATACTACGAGGCCTCATGACAGAAACTAAAGGATGCAACTCATCAAACCTTGGATGGGATGAAACATTACCAGAGAAATATTTGCCCAGATGGACCCGCTGGTGCAACAACCTCAACTACATCACAAAGATACAGCTACAGCGATGCTACACTCCACCCACCTTCGGACCCATAAAGAAAACTGAGTGTCACATTTTCTCTGACGCCAGCAATGAAGCCATAGGTGCTGTAGCGTACATGCGGTTAATTAACCATGAAGACAACATCAACGTATCATTCATACTTGGCAAGGCAAAGGTAAACCCGACTCATGCAGTCTCCATACCTCGCCTAGAACTGTGTGCAGCCGTCCTAGCAACAGAACTCGCACAGAAGATCACATCAGAAATCGGCCTGAACATCGACAACGTCATATATCACACGGACAGCGAAATCGTCCTTGGATATATAAACAACAGTTCGAAACGTTTCCACGTATACGTAGCGAACAGAGTAGAAAAGATACACAACATCTCATCACCACACCAGTGGCGACATGTGTCTACACACGAAAATCCAGCTGACATCGCATCACGCAGTGTACCAGCCCAAAAACTCAACTCAACTATCTGGCTATCAGGACCAGCATTCCTTTGGCAGCGAGACGAGCAAGACAACCATGAAGAAACAGAACACAAATACACAGTAAGTGACGAAGACCCTGAGGTCCGCAAACAACTTGCTGTCCTCAACACATCAACGAAGGAAGTAGAACAAGACGACTTAGGTGCTCACCGATTTCAACGATTCTCATCATGGAGATCCTTGAAGAGAAGTATTGCCAACTTAATAGGCAAAATTCGACAAAGAAACCCACCAGAAAAAACAGACAAAAAGGAGAAAGAGAAGTCTCCAGAAGAACTGAAAATTGAGATGATGGCACAAGCAGAAACCATCATCCTACGCTCAGTACAGAAAAGTGTGTTTCATAAAGAATATGAAATACTATCTGCAGCAAAGTCAGCAGGCACGGACAACAACAGACTACAGAAACGGAACCCCATCAGCCGGATGAACCCATTCATCGATGAAAAAGGACTCATCCGCGTTGGAGGAAGACTTCGTCAATCTGACATCGACCTCTGCGGCCGACACCCCATCATCCTCCCACAGGACAACCACATTTCACGACTTATCATCGATCATGTACATCGACAAGTACAACATCAAGGCAGACAACTCACCCTGTCAAACGTCAGAGCTAATGGCTATTGGATCATGGGTGTACATGACATGGTAAGAAGTATACTACACAAATGTGCGATATGTAGAAGACTGAGAGCAAAACCACTCACTCAACTCATGGCCGACCTACCGTCGGACAGAACAGAGAAAACCCCACCATTCACCAACGTCGGAATGGACGTATTCGGCCCCTGGACTATAGCTTCCCGCAAAACCAGAGCCGGTACGTCTGAAGCAAAGAGATGGGCAGTTATCTTTGTCTGTCTCTACACTACAGCAGTACACATAGAAGTAATAGACTCCATGGACACTTCATCCTTCATCAATGCCCTACGTCGCTTCATAGCTATACGCGGCAACATCAAGAAACTCAGATGTGACCAGGGCACAAACTTCATTGGCGCAAAGAACGAACTTCAGGCAGCAGCCAAAGAGCTGGATCAAGACCGCATCAAGAAATTCCTTACAACGAGAGACTGCGAGTGGATTTTCAACCCACCTCACGCATCACACTTCGGCGGTATATGGGAACGACAAATTGGTACCATCAGACGCGTTCTTGACTCTATGCACTATCAACTAGGCAAGCAACAATACACACATGACTTGCTGACAACTCTCATGGCAGAAGCCAGCGCCATCGTCAACTCCAGACCTATAACAACTGTATCATCAGATGCAAACGATCCTCAAGCTCTCACCCCAAACATGCTACTCACAATGAAGACTCAATCACCGACCCCACCACCAGGCTCATTTGTCCAACAAGACATCTACAGTAGAAAACGTTGGCGACGCGTACAGTATCTAGCTGATCAATTCTGGATACGATGGAGAAAAGAATATCTACAAAGCCGTCAGCCACGACCAAAATGGAACAAATCTACAATCAACGTCAAAGAAGGAGACGTGGTTCTTTTGAGAGAGAAAGAATACGCAAGAAACAGCTGGCCCCTCGCTCGCATAGTGAAGGTCTACCCCAGCGATGACAACAAAGTACGCAAAGTAGACGTCATGATCTACAAAGATGGCGAACATCGAACCTACCTCAGACCAATTAGTGAATTAGTTTTGATTGAAAGTACAAATTGAACTCTGTGATTGAATTCAATGAACACTACTTACGGACTCTATTAGTATGAACCCTTTCGTATATACTCTTAGCTTTTAGAATTTATTTAGACCTAAAATATTATTAGGCATTTATTCTATTTGAAATTTATGATTAGTAAAAATTCAGCTTACCGCGCATTTTTAGACGGGGAGTGTGATGAATTGACCCTTCATGACCCTTTCTAGATTTTCAGAAGATCGCCCTCTATCTTTCTTAAGGCCCTCTGACACAAAGGTCAAGAAACTTCTTGGTAAAACAATTAAAAGGTTAAAGATTAAATTACATCTACGCAGACACGTTTTTCTTCCACTGTCTTAAAGCAAGTAGACATGCCACGTGGATCTCACTAACACTCCAGCCAAAAGTAGGACTGTAGGCGCAACGATGTAAGTTGATTTCCTTTTACGACTTTCCAATTAATTAGAGGACCATTTTGAATGCAGTGCTTAGATATTTTAGTAGAATTTAGTTCTTTTATTCCGTTTACTTTGGACTTGATTTGCCTCGACTCTCCGATGTAGACAATGAATGACCTTGTATTTTAATCTCTTTATTTACCCAGTTTTCACCGCTTCTTGAATAAACCTATCCTAAACTAAAGCAACTGAGGGTGGTTATTTCTTGGAGTGGTTGGCACTTAGCGGATACAAAAGTAACTGGACTCCGCCACATACTATAATCAAGTCGTCTCGTGATTATTCAAAATTAATCAAGCCACCAAGTAAAATATTTTACACCAAGAGGTAATATCAAATTCTGTCGAAATCTCAACAACACAACGCACATTGTAGTCGTTCCATTCTAAGGCCATTTAAAGAAAATTCTTTTGTTTACCGTTGTTATAGTCTTATCTCGCCGGTCTGGGGAGTGTACTCACTGCTGAGAGGTACTTCGAGATCTTTGACAGAGTAGAGACTCACAGAGTTGTTGGATATCAATGATGGTGGTTTATTACTGAAGTGTAAAGTTTACACATCAGATGCCCAGCTATCTCCGACTCACGATAGTGGGTGATTATCCCTTTTTTTAAAAGAAATTGTAGCATCCTAATTAGATTAAATTAGTTAAGCCTCCAATCGCTAATCGACTAGTATTTCTTGATTGGTTCAAATAATTAAAATATTCTTCCCTTCAAGAAATACATTACTAAACTTTCTCTGATAGGACATTGATCATATAAAATTTTACATAATCTGCATAAGTGACATCATCGTTATACAACATTTCCCTTATGTAATCGTCCCAGGGTCCTGTCTGGTATTGATGATACGAATTCACTCTACTGCCTTGACAATAGATGTCACTAGTACAAGTTTCTACCTGTATCCTTGATACTTAGGTATCAATGACGCAAATACATTGAATGTCCCTGACAACGGAGTTTTAACCAAGATGAAGGAAAATTCGTAATGATCATTAACCCTTACACAGACTTGGAAAGTTCAGCCGTCTCGTTCATTGACCTTTGTACAGATTCCGACATTACAAAAACAATATCAACAAGCCAAAGAAAATTTAGTCTGTAACACTCCCCTCATTTCAAGGAATGCGTCCCGCATTCGAGTATACTAAAACAATTTAACATACAAGTAAGTATTATTAGATAAAGTGAATAAATGCAATCAAAAAAATACATAATCGATTAAATGTTTGGATAACATACAACATAACTCAAAAAAAAATTAATATTATCCATTACATACATGCTAAGACTAAAGTATAGATGGTATACATACATATAGAATAAGACTGAATATATATCATGAAAGTAATAAAGTAACTTAAGAGACTGAAGTTATTTCCCTATTCTTTCTTAATGGAGGGGTCGAGGAAGTAATTCAATCGAGGCATTCGGTTCAAGACTTTCATCCATTTCGAAAGGGAAAAAAAACAACTACTGAAACTGATATAATATTTCCAAGGTTGAACTTAATTTAACTAACAATAGGCGAGCCTATGTCTGACCTGAGTCAACGGTACACACCTTGAAGTCAACACCCTGATTGTAAACAGTCGAGGTATTGCTAATTTTAGATCTGAATCCAAACAACAAGAAGTGTTATGTAACTCGCAGGGTCAAGGAATTGGGTCATTACATCCATACACTCGGTCAAACTGGAGCGCTCCATTTTCACAAATAAACACACAACGATTCACGCGAAGTCAACTTCTTTTCAGTCATTCACCTGACCACAGTTCCGAGGCACCACCAAGGTAAAGTTAACTTGTCTAACATACCTGGCTATTACGGCTTTGTCTGCTATTTTTACAGGATGTCTCTTAAGAAGTTCCGATAAAAGTATCTTTCAGGTTCTCATCATATTTCCATGTACTTTCTTTATGGAACAACCCTTTCACTTTACCAAATACATGTAATTTACCATTTCGATACCGGCTTATCAAACGTTATCAACTACAGTCACAAAATAAAATCGTTATTGGAGGCAGATTGGGTTTTATCGCCGATTTCTCAATTCATAGTTTCAGAGAATGACAGCTTAAACTATTCCCGTCCTTTTAACCTCGTGCTCCTCCCTTCTTGCGGGGGCGAAAAGTTCTCAATTTCTCTCTTCCCTCTTTTTGGAAAGCTATTTACTGAACGCAAAATAGCAAATTCAATACAAAATAATTTCTAGAGGTAAGTATTCATTAAACCATCAATAATTACAACTCACAATACACATCGTTTCTGTGTAAACAAGACTCAAATCAATAATGTCTTAGCTGCTGTACGTCGATGCTTCAACAAGTGCATCGATCCCTCAAAATAAAAAATAACACATATAAAATATTCTCTTACATGAAGTTTTCTCCATAACTTCGTACACAAGAGTGACTTTTACTCGTCGTGACTGTATAAAATTCCCTTTAAATCTCTTAAACTGGGCTTCTAAATAAACTAAAAAATACCAAGACATTATTCTTTTTTTCAAGTACCGTTTACACAGGCAATGCATCAATTACAGAAATACGTTTCGCATCTGATTTCCATAAAACATTAAACATATGAATGATAAAAGTAATTGGCGAATTACAACCAAAGAAATCCAAGTTGATTCAGCAGGTAGGATTACACTACACACAAACATTCATGCTGCTCAACCGGCCTCATAATGTGTATACAGTTGAATCCTTCAACGCATGACTTAATATCGAAATTTCTCATGCTTCAAAAGTCAAAAACGTTTGTAAATTTGCTATACGATAGAAAGCGCTCTTTGATAATGTAAAGCAAAGATAATCTGTCATGAATTCCAATCATACATGTGCATTACAATCGGCTAAACGCCGGAAATGATATCTCTTACCTTATAAGTTATTACACACTAACTGTTCCATCAAAGAAAAGATCGAAGGCATTTCAATAATTGAACCATAACCGTGAAATACACTATACGTGATGAGTCTTCGTGGGAATCGTTTGCTTAGAGTTTATCGAAAGTTAGTCAGTTATTTCATGCATAGAGTCCTTGATTGATGCTTCGAACGTCGATACGTTACTCACGAATGTCTTCACTGAAGAGGCCGGTGATGTGCGCGTGACGGTCCGATCGGTCTTCGCCGTCCGGTTCATGCTGATTAGTTATCCCATTTCGTGGCCACATCATCGGTGTTCTTGGTTGTTCTTAGTCGTTCCTCGAAGTTGGCATTTTTCGAACGTCGTCTCCTCCCTTAAGTTATTTGTAGAGTTTGCAGTGTCTGTCATGTTTCACAGAATCAGCTCTTACCGGATTCTTATATCTCGTAGTCGATCTGGCCTGCGGCCTCGACATTTTATCGTTGGGTTGGACTTTATATACCAGAAGAGCCCTCGTACTCGGGCTTTATCCTATACTTGATACACTGAAGAACAAATTATGTCGTTGACGTTCAACATTCAAAAGATGAAAGATGATACAAATTCCTCTGGGTATTATAGAAATTTTAACAACCACATACTCGTTCGGTGTCGAGAAAAGTTTTTTGCTAGCTGATTACAAAAATTGACGTCACATTCTATTTTGAAAGGATCTATTTCCTGAAGAAAAAAGTTTATATAAAGTGACCTTTCACACGATCACGAGCATTGTGTCGTCTGCAACTTTAGAACGATATCAGTTGGTCATGGGGAAACAGTCCCCCACACAAAAGAAGAAGATTTTGCATTTCATAAACTTAGCAAAAATGTACCGATGCACATTAAAAACAACAACAGCATGAGCCTTTAGTGCGTGATGAAATACCTATTACCTCATCAGCCACTCGGTTTTTTTTAATTCTTGCTGCAGCTCAAGTGTTATTACCGCCAGTGTGTTTCCAGAATCTCATTTTTACCCGGGTCTACGGCCTAGGTGAATAGAGTATTTCTGGCAACACTCAGCATTTCTAGGTACAAAACAGGTGCCATGGTCCTAATGGCCACGTATGTGTACTCAGTAATGTTTCAAACTTCATAAGAACCTTGAAGGGTCTGGTGAAATGTTATTGATAACACCGCTTGCTTAATGGCACAGACATCGCAAACATACATATATTTACCTCTGTCTGGTTCAGTGGATTTAATTGTCTCCAGGATTTGCTACACGATGTGCTTAAGAGTTGTAGAAATACTTCCATTCGTATCCTTGGAAAGCATCTTTTTAGGTCTTTTCGCACTTCAAAGGGATTGCGTTTTTCACCCCTTACATTCCCCTGCATGACAAGCTAGTGCTAACAAGGCAGTAGCTGCACTCTTCTTTTCCTCCTGCTCCCCCTTTTTAATGAGTGTTGATAACAATGGTATTGAACCAGTTTTCATAATAATGATTGCGTTTTTCTTGTTTGAGGCCAGAAAACCAAGAGTTTGAGATAATTCTGAGTTTGTGGTGTTGTCGTCAAACTTTGTACCCTTAACTCTTTGCTTCAAAACCTTGTAAAGATGAAATAAAACTTGCTCTTTACAATCAAATGAGCACTCTGCCTCTGTTGGCTTAATGTTTGTCATTATTACAGTCAACAATGCAGAAAATTGAACATCGCCAACTTCTAATAATGACTCGAAATTTTTGAAGGCATCGCGACTATTAAAGATCCATCTGTTTTCGATCGACTTTGAAGAATGATGAAGAACATGTAATATCTTCTGTCGCATTTCATCCTGTTGAAACAAAAAAGTTCAGTTTTCATATAAAGGAAGTACGTAAATCCATTTCCTTCGTTAACATACACGTTGCAAAACACAAGACTGTTTAAATTTGATACAATGATGATTGATATTCAAATCACTAATTGTTTCATCTCGTAATAAATTGTATCTACCACGATTTACACGCAGCACTATCACAAATGTGATCCAATTCATCAAAAGTAAATTCAGCAAAATCATTTACTCACACTATTATCATCATCATCATCCTCCGTGTCTGATGCTGTGCACTCATAATGCCAGCAGTTATTTGTGTGATTAAGAGTGCAAGTAATCCACTCTCTCCAAATTGAATGCCAAGCTTTCTACTGGCCTTACAATATACATGGCAAGTTTCCAGAACCATATCTCTTCCAGACAGGTAATCTTGGATCTTTCTGTCGTCTTTATGTTGATCTTGGCAATTGCTGCTGGATAAATGTTTAAGAAGCTTTTCGAATTCTGTTGCAGCTCCTAATCTTGCAAGATGATCGCCAAGTTGTCTCAGGTCATTTTTTAAGATCGATGCTGGCTTCAAGATATATCTATTGACAAGCCTCGCGGCATTGAAAGGATACGTCTTTATTTCCGTTGGTTGTCGCTTGAGAGCGATTATCACTCCTCTCATCTGTGTCATAACATGTTCAACGTGCTTTTGTTGTAGCCCTTCACAACGGGGAATTTCTCTATCGACTCGAAATTCACGTATTCTTGTTTATAGTTAGGCTCTGAAGAAAATGATAAAAAGGGAATATCATGTGGAGAACAAATCAGATGGAAAGATTGAAAAACTGGTCGAACACATACGATGTCATATCGGGCAATTGGACAAGATCAACATCATATCGATTCGGCAGAATAATACAAGTTCAAATAGATCATGTGACACAGGCGTATCGTAAATCATTCCACCAGTTATTGGTCGTTTTTATGCCCGTAAGACATTGCATCACTACGACGCTCTAAGATACTATCAGGAGCTATGGGTGCCCGTCATCTGACTCCTGAAATTCCTACTGGTCACGTGTCCTGGCAGGTCACATTGGAGTCTGTTTGAAACATAAAAATGTATGTTTGTTGAGCAAAAACACAAACAACCAAACACACAACAGGGCAAACGGTGTTCTAATCGACCAAACAACTAGCTCATACGCCATTAAATATAACAATGAACATGAAACATTCTTCCAGACGGAATTAAGGAAATTATGTAATAGCCTGATGTTATGGGTGTGTGGTGTGTTTTAAAAGCTCACTTGTTTACTTCGTTAAACCAACACTCATTACTCAGTAAACACGAATTAAATTGTGGACACTGACTTGTGATAGATACACGAGTGCCTTGGCCATACACATCCACAACACCATAAAGTGCTTCATCTCTCCAGTCACACTTTCCTTTGTCGAGTTTTCCTATTTCTTTACCATTGAAGTAGAATTTTAAGGAGCTTTTAGTTTTCTTGATACCGACTGTGTCTCCGACCTATACAGGGAATGACGTTTTTCAGTTGAGAAAAAACAAATGAATTTAGTTTAATTGCCCTTCAAACAAAAGAATTAATAGGAAAGAAACAAATTCAATACTTACTGTACACTCATCTAAATCCATGCTTAAACTTTCCGTATTTTCCCCTTTTACGTAAATATTTGTGTTACACCATAGAATGTTCAGACCTTCTTTGTGGCTGCGTATGTCTGGAACGGATTTGAGGTTTTCGGGATTATTCGATGTTGCGCCGATATTAATGCTTCTATTCCGATCACTTTCTGTTGGCTCGATGACGATTTGAAATATAACATGATCTCTCAAGGGGGTTTTCGTCATAACAGTTCCTCCATCAAAATTCTTCGCTTTCCTTTAAAATGATTAGAATAGAGGAAGATCTCATACAGTGTGAAATACTGCCAATTATTCAAACTTTAACCATTTTCTATGATATGGTCCTATATCCCGAAAACATGTTTCATTTAAATTAAAAACCCGTAACAACATGAAATGCTTCGAGTTAAATGTTTATTGTCTCTGTTTTTGACTGTATCAAAAACCCTGATTCGAGATCCATGCCTGTATTAAATTTTAAACTTTTACATGTATGAACAATTATATGTACCATAGGAATTATTTCTGCAGTTTACTTTTAGACGTGCGTTGGGCGCTTTGAATTGCTCAAAGTTTACCTGACATCGAAATGAATCATTAAAAACATTATCGTTGTATATGTAGATAACTTTTGACACTCAATATAACTCATATACAGATTACTAAAAGATTTACTCAATCGACCTTCATTTAAACGTGTTTACTATGCCTGACACGTGCATATACACAGCATTATGGGCAATAAAAGTCAAAAAATTATTGTGCATGTACTTCTCTTGCAGTTCATCATGTCCATGAATGTGCCCTGAAAGCTGATTAACATAAATACAAATATTTGCATCTGGTTGATGCTGGTAAAGGATAAAACCTGAATGAAAATCTTACTTTTTTCTCTTTGCTCGCGTCTGTATCTTTCGCGATATAGCAACATTGTCCCCGCATTTTTTATGAAATTCATTTAGCTCGTCTTCTGAAGAAGACTTAGTGTTAGCGACCTGAGGATGAAGGGGAAATTGGTTACGTCCTTCCTGTCGAGAAATCTCTGCTGGTGTCTGATATCCATTTTCACTCTTTGACGCAGGTTCTCTGTCCGCAGAGGAAGCATTATCTGTACCCGTGGAACATTGCTGGCCATCTTTCTCGTCATGGTTTGATATAGAAATTGCATGACAGGGTTGCTTGCCGCTTTGCCAAGATAAACCCTCGGTACTTCCACTTTCGGTTGTTGAGGCATGAGTTGTTTCTTTAGAATCAGGTAACGCTGTTTTGCAGCCGGTGTAATCTTCTGCAGTGTCATCATGCAAAATGCCATGACCAGTAAGTTTTTCCCCGTTCCTATGATCTTTGGTGTTTGAATCATGGCTATAGTTATCGACACTTTCTCCAGTATCTGTAATAAAAAGGAAAGGTTTAACTTGGTATATCTCTGTGGTGAAAGAAGGGAGTAAGTCATAAGCCAGTTCATTAATAGTTTTTGCCTTTATAACTCTAAGGTATGTAACAGTCAGCAAAGGTAGCGGAGTTGAAGTCATATATTCGAAAATCGAAGAATTGTTACGTGTAAGCGGCGATGCGTAAGCGGTGATGTAAGTCGAATGTCGAATATTGACGTTAATCAATTGTGAATTTCGAATGAAGACACTAACTTAAGGCATTCAGTTACTTTCAGGAGACAACCAAATAATCCGGCTTTATACGGTATCTCAGCCTTCCTCAAATAAAACACAACAGCTAAATATTTAGTAAGCTATTGAGAAGTTCCATGAAGAAATGGAATACTAATAATGTACCTACCGCTAACGTCTCTTAGACTATCTTCTTTATCGATATTGGAAAAATCGATGTCGCCATCAACAGTTGAGCTGACCTCCCCTCTTAAACAACTGGGCTTCACATCTTCACTGGGTAAAACTACTTTTTCATTGCGTGTTGCACGCAACAACTCACTCTCAACTTTGCAAACCGGATGGTCATCGGCAGTGTCGTCCTTGGAAATCGCTCGATAAGTTACCATTGAATTTACATAATCGGCGGAATCAGATGAATTCTTAACGGCTGGTGGATTCGCAGTGTCATTTTCTATCACACTGATTCTGCCTCCAGTCCCTGTGGTGAAAGAAGGGAGTAAGTCATAAGCCAGTTCATTAATAGTTTTTTGCCTTTATAACTCTAAGGTATGTAACAGTCAGCATAGGTAGCGGAGTTGAAGTCATATATTCGAAAATCGAAGAATTGTTACGTGTAAGCGGCGATGCGTAAGCGGTGATGTAAGTCGAATGTCGAATATTGACGTTAATCAATTGTGAATTTCGAATGAAGACACTAAGGCATTCATTTACTTTAAGGAGACAACCAAATAATCCGGCTTTATAAGGTATCTCATGCTACAGCTTTATGTCACAGCTTCAAACTTTTGACCCTTAATTCTTCCCCTAAAGTATAAAACTTGCCAGGTTGATAACACCCCATATTATCAGATCGAAAATAATTTATTTTCATGCCGAACACGATTTGCAATAAATAAACATTGAACTCTGTTTTATTGTAAATTGCGTTTTAAAAGACGTCAAGTAAGGATAACGTACCACGTTCGATTATACTCAGTTCGGTACATGTCGAAGGAATCTATGCACTGACGAAGTCACATTAAGTAAACAATCTTAGATGATATGGTCAATAAAATATTACCAAATGCTGTCAGAGTATTTTGCATATGGATAATTGAAATTTGGAATCAAACCGATGAAGGCCTTGCTCAAATATAACACAACAGCTAAATATTTTTAGTAAGCTATTGAGAAGTTCCATGAAGAAATTGAATACTAGTAATGTACCTACCGCTAACGTCTTCTAGACTATCTTCTTTATCGATATTGGAAGAATCGATGTCGCCATCAACTGTTGAGCTGACCTCCCCTTTTAAACAACTGGGCTTCACATCTTCACTGGGTAAAACTACTTTTTCATCGCGCGTTGCACGCAACAACTCACCCTCAACTTTGCAAACCGGATGGTCATCGTCAGTGTCGTCCGTGGAAATCGCTCGATAAGTTACCATTGAATTTACATTATTGGCGGAATCAGATGAATTCTTAACGGCTGGTGGATTCGCAGTGTCATTTCTATCACACTGATTCTGCTTCCAGTCCTGTGGTGAAAGAAGGGAGTAAGTCATAAGCAAGCTCATCAATCTTTTTTGCCTTTATAACTCTAAGGTATGTAACAGTCAGCAAAGGTAGCGGAAGTCATAGATTCGAAAATCGAAGAATTGTTACATGTAAGCGGCGATGCGTAAACGGTGATGTAAGTTCTTTAAGTTAAGTCAAATGTCGAATATTGAGGTTAATCAATTGTGAATTTCGACTAGAGACACTAAGGCATTCAGTTACTTTCAGGAGACAACTAAAAAATCCGGCCTTACACGGTATCTCATGCTACAGCTTTATGTCACAGCTTCAAACTTTTGATCCTTAATTTTTCCCCTAAAGTATAAAACTTGCCTGTTTGATTACACCCCCTCCCATATTATCAGGTCGAAAATAATTTATTTTCATGCCGAACACGATTTGCAATACATCAACATTGACTCTGTTTTATTGTAAATTGCGTTTTAAAAGACGTCAAGTAAGGATAATGTACCACGTTCGATTATACTCAGTTCGGTACATGTCGAAGGAATCTATGCACTGACGAAGGATCACATTACGTAAACAATCTTAGATGATATGGTCAATGAAATATTACACTGCAAATTTTTCTGGTTTG